>NW_022589761.1:7893132-8154339 GCF_004348235.1 Phoca vitulina | reverse complement strand
GCCACATCGCTCTTCCGTCCCCCGCACACTGCCACATCGCTCTTCCGTCCCCCGCACACTGCCACGACACACTTCCGTCCCCCGCACACCGCCACGACACACTTCCACCCTATTCGTCACACGTACGCGTCTTATGTGCACACAAGCAGGTGTCTGTACAGAAGCGCTAGAACGAATGTGTTGCATCACGCACCCGCCTCAGGAAGCAGACCGCCACCGATACTCCACGATCCTTACCGTTTTCTATTATATCCACCCTCTCCCTGGAGGCAAGCACTACCCTGAACGTGGTCGTGTCCATCACCGCCTTGCTTTCCTTTAGAGTTCTACTGCGCAAGAACGACCCCCCAGACGATACACTGTCCAGTGTGCTTTACAAGTAACTGCTGTGTAAAAGGCATCACTCGCTACCTGCTCTGTGAGCCCGCTGTCCCCGCTCACCATCAAGCACGCGGCCCTCGTCCAGGCTAACGCCTGCGGCTCCTGTCATCGCTGTCACTGTCACACGGCACCATGCTGCACGAAACACCACGATTCTGCCCGTGCGCGCTGGGCGCCGTGTAGGCACCGGCGGTTACGAACCCTCAGGACATCTCCCAGCGCAGTGTGTGTGTGTGTGCGCGCGTGTTCGAGTTCTCAGAGGACGCGTCTGGGAGTGCGACTGCTGACTCCCAGAGGAGGTGCACCTGCAAACTACTAGAATATGCCCTACTGTTTTCCAAAGTGGTTGCACTATCCGCGTCCCCGTCAGCGGAGGCTGAGAGCTCCCACTGTCCTGCATCCTTACCCCGCTACCACCAGGCCCTGTGACTTCTGCCCCCGGGGTGGGGGTGCGGTGGTGGCCCCCCTGCGATCTACCCGGCTCCCCCCACGAGGCCGCCGTGCCACTTACTCTTGACATCCAGCTGGGCGGCGTACTTGGTGAAGCCCTTCAGGCAGACCTTCTCCCCGATCAGGGCGAGGAACTCCTCGAAGGCGGGGCCGGCCTCCTCATTGTTGTACATCTCCTCCTCCGAGCTCTGGCCGGCCTTGCAGTAGAGGATGCCCACTTTGTGCTTCCGGCACAGCTGCAGAGGCGAGAGCAGCTCTGTGAGGCGGGCCCGGCGGGGACGTCAGAGGGAACGGAACAAAGGGGCTTTCTCAGGCGTGGCACCCAGGGAGCTGCCGGGGTCCCACGGCCATCCAGCACCACAGCCAGAGAGGAAGGAGAGAGGCGTAGGGGGCACGTCCCCATTGTCCCTCTCCCTCCTTCCCATTTCAGAGAGTCACAACGAAGTGTCCGTGCAGCGGGCTCCTGTTCTCTCTACAGAGGGCCACGCCACTCTCTCAAGAGTAAGAGATCGTGGCCTTGGCTGGCTCCCATAGCAGGTAGCCTGGAACTGGCTAAGATTCTGCAAAAGGAAATTCTCGAGGGCTCGGGGCTCAGCATAGTCAACACTGTTTTTAGGGGGTGGGCCTCCAATCGCCATGCTTGTTCTGTGTCTCGCTCATTCCCCTGGTCACAGGGGACTGGACTCTGGACAGACACTTGACCTAAGTGTGGGCCAGTCAGAGGCTCTCCTGGGACTGACAGTCAGCCAGCTGGGGTCTGCAGGTAGCTGTCATTCTCGAAGTCACTCTGGGAGCTGTGGGAGGGTGGAGAAGGAGAGGGAGCCTATGTGCAGAGAGGGGGAGGGAATGCCAACATGAACACGTACGTGTGCGCATGCACGCACACACACACACCCCCCAGTGGCTGTCTCATCCTCATTTTTCTCCTGAGAACCCGTCACATCCCTGCTCTTGGCACCCTTGGTATTTGACAAGAGATCCCTCCTTTTACTGAAACTAGCTTAGGTGGGTTTCTATTCTGAAAAAAAGAAAAAAAAAAAAAAACAAAGACCAAGACAGAAAGAGGTACCAGGATGGATTGCGGTGGCCCCCCACACTGGCCCCCAGCTCACCCCTTGCTCGTCGAGCTTCAGCAGCTGCTCGGTCACCTTGGGAGTGTTGAGAGCCAGCCGCAGGCAGTGGATGTTGAGCTCGGGGATGACATACTCCAGGGCGTCCCTCAGGGGTAGGCCCCGCCCTGTCCCGTGCTTCGTGGCGGTGGGGGTGGCGTCCTCCAGGATAGAGCCCCGCAGGGTGATGAGCTGTTTCAGGGAGAGAAGGGCAGGTTAGGGGGCTCTTGGGACCTAGGAAGGGAACAGAGTCCTGTTCTCAGAGCAACGTGTGCTATGGTCCGAAGCTTGGGCCCCAGGGTCAGCCCTGGGTTTGGACCAGGACTTGGACTTGCTGCCTCTTCCCTGTGTGATCATGAGCAAGCGCCTTCAAATCTCTGGGCCTCAGCTTCTCTTTCATGAAATGAGTACAGTGACGGCATCACAGCCCCGAAAGGTGCCGGGAGGACTAAGCTGATGAGAGCACACCTTCGTCCATTCAACAAATACCAACTGAGCGCCCCCGAAGTACAGCCCTGTTCTGGGTGCAGTGAATGAAACAAAGACCCCCGCCCCCACCCAACTGGCATTTAAGTGGGGAGACAGATTATGTCAGGTAGTAAAAAGTATAATGAATAAAACAGGCTCCATAAGGCGAGCACTCAATGAACACTCTGCCTTCGTTCCAGTACGTGTAAACGTATTACCATGGTTGGTCTGTGGTGGGGCCCAGGGATGTATGTACGTGTGCATGTATGTATTCAGATTTATACAGCTGTGTATTTACACACATGTGAGCACACTCACACACACACATAATCTTTTCAATGCCACTCAGGATTCTGATGGGTAGCCAGGACTGAAAACCTGAGTCAGCCAATCACGGCCATCTCATTCCCCTTTCCCAGATGGTGCTTTCCAAGTTTTTCCTATAGCTGGCCACATGACTAGCTCCAGGTAATGAAACGTGAGGGGCATTCAGCTTGGGAAGGACTTCCGGGGACATCTGTTTCCCTTAGTTAAAGGAAAGCCTTTCCACCTGCCCATTTCTTCTTGTTAAGGACATTGGTGTGAGGATAAGATGTTTGGAGCTGTGGCTTATGATCTTATGATCATGAGGAAAGAGACAAAAAAACCACAGAGAAGTTAATCTCTGCAGTTGCCTACCTCCAGACTTCTCATTAGAGAACTAAAGCAACCCTCTATGTGTTCTAGCTATGGTTAGTCAGGTTTTCAGGTTTACAGACAAAGCAGTTTCTGACAGACCTTTATAACAAAGTCCCATTTGGGGGCGCCTGGGTGGCTCAGTTGGTTAAGCGGCTGCCTTCGGCTCAGGTCATGATCCTGGGGTCCTGGGATCAAGCCCCATGTCTGGCTCCCTGCTCAGCAGAGAGCCTGCCTCTCCCTCTCCCTCTGCCTGCGACTCTGCCTACTTGTGCTCTCTCTTTCTCTGTCAAATAAATAAATAAAATCTTTAAAAACAAAACAAAACAAAAAAACAAAGTCCCATTTGTGAAGGTGCTATATTCCAGGTACAAGAGTAATTACCTATTTCGATGTATAGGTCTGTTCAGGGGAGGTTTTGTTATCTCCATTTTACAGATAAGAAAACTGAAGCTCTGGGGCGCCTGGGTGGCTCAGTTGGTTGAGTGTCCGACTCTTGATTTCGGTTCAGGTCATGATCTCTCTGGGTTGTGGGATCGAGTGCCTCGTTGGGCTCTGCGCTCAGCAGGGAGTCTGCTGGACATTCTCTCCCTCTGTCCCACCCGTGTGCACACATGTGTGTGCTCTCTCTCAACAGATAAACAAATAAAATCTTAAAAAAAAAAAAAACAAAAACTGAAGCACTGAGAGGTTAGGTGCCTTCTCTAAGGTCACCAAAATTAAGTGACTGAACCAGGATTCCAATGCAGCCCTGACTTTTCCAAAACTCATGACTTTTTTCTTTGAAGGTTTTTAATTTTTTTTTTTTTACCAGGAAGTATAATCCACATACAGAAAAGCACGCAACATATGTAAGCATAGCTGAAGGAATTACCACCGGGTGAACACCTAGGTAATCACCACCAAATCAAAAAGATAAATATTTTCAGCCCCCCAAATCCCTTCTCCTCCTCCCCAAAGGCAACCCTACCCTGACTTCTAACTCCACAATTTATTTCTGCCTGTTTTTGAGCTTCATGCTGTTTGTATTCTTTTGTATCTGGCTTATTTCTCTCAATGCTTTGCATACGAGATTCGACCACGCTGCTGGGAGGAGCTGATGTTTTGCCACAACGGATGTAATCCATTCTACCGCTGAGCACAGAAACTGCTTCCAGTGCTGGGACAACTATGAGCGCTGCTGTTAGGAACACTCACAGAAGCACCTCGTAGTGCACATGAACACATTTTCTTTTGGGTTTATACCCTGGAGAAGAACTGCTGAGTCACCTGGCACGTTAATCTTCAATTTTACCGAAGTTTTCCAAGTGGTTGTACCAATTTACGCCCTGCTCACCCTGAGAACCCCAGCTGCTTCGTGTCCCTGTTGCACCAGCTCTGGCTTCTATCCACAACGTGAGCTGGCCATCAGGTGATGCCGTGGGCAGGGCCAGGCCCTGCAGCTCCAGCGCCCCCCAAGACAGCACAATGGGGGGTCTGCAGCAATACCAGTAAAAACACCCTCCCTGAGGCGATTGTTACAAGCCCCCAGAACACACTTGAGGCTACGGTTTAAAGACTCAGGAGGATCAGTATTAACTGGAAAAACACGCTGGCCCTAAGTGAACATGCTGACACAGGAGGTGGCAAAAACAACGTGTCATGACGTCGCCTCTAAGCATACAGCCCACCCTTTCCAAAAGGGACCTGGGCAAGAGGCATGCACGGAAGGAATGGAATGATGATCTCGTGTTTGGGAGTTCCTAGTTCTGGCCCCAGTAATTAATAAGCAAGTACTCTCTTACCATGATCTTGAAACAGATCATGAAAAGCAATGATGACGGGTGCTTTGCCCTGCGGGTCTGGGAGGCCCTGGGACAGTGGATTTCAAAGAATGCACCAACAGGATCAGGGCTTTTGTATCCTGCTGACACTGGCCCACAGCGCCCTCTGCTGGGCCCAAGGGGAAGCATGGTCCTCCACCTCATTCCTTTTCCCACACTAGAGACAGGTGGCCCCTCTACATTCTGCCTCTGAAGACTTAACCAAAAGCCACGACCTGAAAAGCTCCCAGCCTTTCCTTGTCTGCTGGGGATAATAAGTAGGGCACTGGCAGGATGTAACGAGTGGCCAGCCATCTCTAACCTCCACCTGGTCCTGTCCACTGTCATCACCTACCTGGCCTATGATAATAGCCCTCCTCCTGGTCTCCCTGCTCCTGCCCCGCTGCCCCCCCCCCCCCCCCCGGGCCAGGTCCATCTTTCCCACAGCAGCTTGAGTCAGACCACACCTCTGCTCTGCATAGAATGGGCTAGTGGCTTCCCATCTCTCTCCAAATAAAATCTATACACCCTGCTCAGGCTGAAAGGCCCTGCGTGATCTCACCCTCAATGACACCTGTCATCATCTTACGGAGGATAACCAGTCAAGTGAGCCATAAGAAGACCTCAAGGCCATGTAAGCCGGGAGGTTTTGATTTGCACAGGTTGTTCAATGTTGGCTCCTGACTCAGATGCATCCCCTTCTCTGTTGGGCAGCGGGTGCACCCGTCAGGAACGTTTCCTGGGAAGTCACTGAGGTGTCTGTCTGCCTGGGTTCAAATCTTGACTGTACCCTTTCCCTGGCTGTGTGACCCTGGGCAAGATGCTTAACTTCTCTGTGCCTGTTTCCTCATCTATAAAATGGGGATAATAGCACCTACCTCCCAGGCTTGTAAAGATTCAGTAAGATAGTCCACGTGCAGTGCTCAGCATTGTATACAGTGAGTGCTCAATACATAAGAGACATTATTATGGATACACACGTGTCAAATGTGTTTGTACAAAGGCATATGCATAGTTAATAATTTAAATTTAACCTTTAACAGGAAGATACAGTTGGTTTTTCTCCCCATTTAACAATACTCTTTGGAGAATATTTCTATAAACACACACAATCAGAGCTACCTCCTGAACACAAACGAGGTCCTAGTCAATACACTGTTGCTCCTTGCTTTTTTCACTTAATAGGAGACTCTCCCTTTTCTACTTCGTACACTTATATACTTAAATTCTTAATGAGTGACTATTATTTTTTAAATTAAAAAGAAAGGACAAATTCAAACCTCTAACCCTAACAAAACCGAAGCCTGTCAAAAACTCATGTTTGCTGGGCTAAGGGGAACCTGTTGGGTCAAGAGGATAGACCACCCCTGGCTGGCTGGGGTTCCCTGTGAACTGGGAGGGAGAGGCCAGCAAGGGGCTCGGGACGGGGCAGCCCCGGCCTGGGGCTCGTCCTGTCCAGGCTGGGGGGTGGGGGGGTGCTGATGTTCAGGCGTGAGGTGCCAAAGCCCAGCTCCCAGTCTGTTCCTGCCCTGGTGGGAAGCTCAGTGCTGCCAATGCTCACAACCCATCTGCCGGGAGATGGGGACCCACTTGACTGCTTGGTGGCCGGGGGTGGCCATCTGGGGCAGGCCGGCCTGCTGGCTTGGAAAACAGCCTGAGCCCTTCACTCTGGACCCCACACCTTGGTTTACGGGAGGCTGAGATCTGTGCATGTGGACAGTAGGACAGAACTCTGCCCGTGAGCTCAACCCTCGCTCCCCGGCACGTCCCACCTCGTGGGGGAGAATGACAGCCAGGGCACTCACTGCCCTGCAGCCTTGTGTGCCGATGCAAGAGAACCTTCGGCCGCTCCCGGAGATGGGGAGCAACCAGCACAAAGCCTATTTACAGATGAAAAAACCGAGAAGTCCAGAGGCAAAGCCATCTGTCCAAGGTCACGTGGCCAGTGAGTGGCAGAGCTGGACCAAAACCAGGGCTGTCTGTTCCCAGAGCCAGAATTCAAACTCAACCCAACAGGCAGGGTGCCGAGCGGTTAAGAGCATGGGCTCGGGGCTCGGGCCCCGGGCAGCCTGGGTCCACGTCCTGGCTCTGCCACTGGGGACCCTGACAAATGATTATCTCCCTGGGCCTCCATCTCCCACCCTGACCTGCACAATGGGAACAACGGGACTCACATCATCAGACTGTTGAGAGGATCTGAAGGCTCCACGCACACGCAACACTTAGGACAGTGTCTGGCTGTGAGTGTTAGCGGTTATTGCTGCTGGATGCGTGACTGTCCGCCCTGCCGCCACCACAGGAAGGGCTCGAGCAAGAGGCGAGGCAAACCTTGCTGGCCGCTGCCCTCCCTTCAACCCCAGACGAGGAGGTCCTCAGGCCCGAGTGCCCAGTAGGGCAGCTCCACAAGGAGTCGGGCTCAAGGCTGAGGCTGTGGGGGCAGAAAAAGGCCTGCCTGGAATGTGACATGGGGACAGCAGACGGAGACCCCCTGCCAACTAACTTCACTGGGCTCCCCCCGAGTGCCAGGCCTGGCGCTGCCTGTATGTGTAACCTCAAGGCCCACACCACGGTCCTGTGAGACTGGGATTCCCAAGGGGGCAACGGAGGCTCTGAGGGGAGAAGCCAGGGTCCCACGTTCACAGCGGGTGGGCGGCCAAACTAGGACTCCATACCAGGTCTCCAATGTGCCAGACACGGTCCTGCCTCAGGACCTTTGCCCTGGCTGTTCCCTCGGCCCGGAATGCTCTTGTTCCAGATGTCCACATGGCTCCTTCTCTCAACTCCTTCAGGTCATTACTCAAATGTTCTCTTCCCAGTGAGACCTCCCTTGACCATTCTGCCAAAAAAAATTGAACCACCCCTCATACTTATCTCTTCCTTGCTTTACTTTCTACCTTGTCATTGCTTACCACGCTGTATGATTTACTAAAGTATGTGTGTATTGCCTGCCTCCCCCATGAGGGTGTAGTCCCACAAACACCTCTGCTGCCTCATTCACTCCTGTGCTCCCAGTGCCCAGCGCAGGGCTGGCAGATAGCAGGGCCGAGTGAACGAATCCCAGACCTGCGGCCCTGAGCCTCAAGAGCCTCATCCCCACCCCGGGGAGGGCTGGAGGCAAGTTTTGTGGGTGTCGGGGCTCGGAAGTGGATGGAAGCAGGCACAGCACTAAGCCGGTTTCAAACTTACTGAAGAGCAACTACAGCAAAACTATTACTCCCCGACCTAGGATCCCTTCACCCAGGTCTCAGGAGCCCCGGTACGTGCGACGCAGGCTGGTTTTTTAAAAAATTCATTCTCTGTATTCCACTTTTATTAATAAAAACCACCACCACCACCACAGTGCTAGCACCAAGGTGAGTTCGTAACTCAGCAGTGGGTCTGCCGGGGAGACTGAGCCGAGTCAGCGGGATCCCAGAGGCAGCTGAGCGGGGGCCGGAGAACAGGCGGACTCCGGAGGGTGCTTTGGGCAAGTCCCTTAACCTCTCGGGGCCTTTTCGTCTTCCAGAAATGGGGCAAACGGTGCCTTCACCATGGAACTGTCAGGACATTTAAGTGCGTGAATATACACGAAGGGTAAAGCTGGTACATGACACAGCGTTAAGGAGATCGGCAACATCAGAGTCATTGTAACAAATATTATTTATTCATGTTTGATTGTTGTCATCTCACCCAGCAGTTCCCTGGATGTCATGACACAATCTGAAGCAGTGTGAGCTGTCACCTCACCTTCTGCCCTGGTGCTCATCTGGCCATAAAGGTAAGGAGAGTGGGGAGGGGGCTGGGAGGCAGAGGGGCTGGTGACCACCTGTGGTTGGGAGCATGGGGTTTGGGGGCCACCTCCTCTAAATTGCCACAAAGCCTCAGTGCCATCCCATTCCTCCTCAGCGAGAGGGTCGTCGTGAGGGGATGGGGCTAGGGCCCTTGGTACAGCATCTGCCAGTCTGGATGACGTCCAGGCTCGGCTGGCCCCACACCCAAAGCCCCTGGCAGCGGCGGCCTGCTGGGTTCCCACGTCTGGGCAAAGGCCAGGAACAAGGGAGATGGGGCAAGGCAGGGCTGAGGGAGACCCATTTTGGGGGGCCTGCCCAGATGACTACCACCCCCTTTCTGGAAAGGTGGTCCTTACTTGGGTCTTTTGGAAGTCTCTATTGTTTTTGCTAGCCCAGCTCCCCTCTTTTGGCAGAAGAACTCCCCAGCTGCCTCCTCCAGGTGGGTCTGATGGAACTGTCAATCACAGTGTCCTGCCCTGCCCCCAGACCCAGTGGAGCACATGTGATCCAAGCAGAGCCAATCCGAGTCCTCCCCACAGATTTGGCAGCAAATATCTCCCCTGTGGAGGAGAACGTATAAAGATGCAGAAGAGCTGAGCCATCAGTCTCATTTTCCCATGACATGGAGAAAGCTTGCTGGTGGCAGAAAAGAGAATGACATTCACAATGCAGAAAAGCAGCAGAGCTTAGAGGAGCAGAGCGGTCAGAGGGCAGAATTCTGGTGACATCATTTGAGTGCCTGGATCCAGCTATGCCTGAAGCTAGTCCTACCCCAGATTTGCAGTTATATGAACCAATGAATTCTATTTCTGGCTTAAACCAGTTAGAACTAGATTTCTGCCCATTACAATTCACCCTAATTGAGCAGGGTGCCCCTAGCAGGCCTTGTTCCCTAGCCACAGCTGATATTTAATCTAGGCGAAGACCTACGACCAACCCAGGACAACGGGTTTCTCTACTCAGACTTGAAAGCACCGGGAGTGTTGTGAGGTGAACGGCGTCGACAGCAGTGGCTGCTGTGGCTGAGATCCCCCAATTCCTGCCCTACCCGAGGCTTGCTGCCTTAATTCTCTCCATTCTGCAGGACATCTCAAGATCCTGAAAGAATCCCTTATGGCTCTCCCTTTATTTCTTATGCTAACCACAGTGAACCTCTTGCACGTGTAGCAATCTTGGGCTCTCCAAGGTTCCAATCCTGGCCTGGCCCCTTATTCGTTGATCCTATACAAGTCACTGAATTTCTCTTGAGTCTGAGTTTTCTCTTCTGTAAAATGGAGGGACTTCGAGGACTGCCCTCAGGAGGTTACCGGCTTACGTGAGATGTAGCCGGGGAAGCACGTGCCCGCAGAACCCGGCGCAGACTAAGGGCTCACAGAGGTGAGCAGCTAACAACGGTGATGCGACCTACCTCGCGGGTCCGGAAGATGATCCTGTACTGGTACTGTGGCCCATGATCCTTGTGGTCCTCCAACTTCTCCCGCTTGATGCTCACTGCCACTGGCCCCAGCTTCTCGTCCACACCAAAGTAATTGGCATGTTCTGCGAGGGAAGAGCGGGGGAGTTCAGAGTAAGCTCTCTGGAAGGAGGGGTGATGCGCCAGGCCTGGGGCAGGTTCTTGTGTGACCCGTGGGATCCTGCTCACACAAACCTCCTGGTCACGGCCACACTTGACAGACCGACTGCAAGACCGGACTGTGCCACCTCTGCCAAGTCACAGAGCCTCAGTTCCCTCATCTGAGAAATGGGGGGCCCTGACGCTACCCATAACTCATTGAGTGGATGTGAGGATGAAATGAAGCTACACATATTAAATGCTCAGTGCAGTGTCTGGCACTGGGTAAGAACCCAGCCTCGTTATGATTATCCCAGATTTGCAAATGTTCATCGTTAGCTTAGCTGCCGATTGGCCCCATGAAGTGGTGAAGATTCTATTCCAGGGAGCTGCTTGCCGGGCTCAGATCCGGGGTCTGCCACTAGGTTGGATGGGTGGCCCAGGCCAAGGTGCTCCACAGCATTCTCGTGAGTAAAATGGGATCAGTAAGGATGGACCGGCCTCCCGAAACAGTGGTCAAAACTAAATAGATTAATAAGCGTGAAGCACTTAGCACAGGGCCGGGGACACAGTAAGCACGAAAGAAATGCTATTATCATCCAAGGGCATGATGTTTGTCAGAGAAAAGGGACCATGATTCAAGCCCCTAGGCATCACCTTTATCCAGCCACGTTTCTATAACAGCTAGGACACTTAAACTACTCTTCCCTTACGGTGATGGAACCTTTGAATCACAGAGCAAATCTCCTCTTCTCTTCCCTAAATAACAGCTGTCTCCCCTCTTTCTCTAAACATGTTGCTGTTTTATAATCCTTCCAGGCAAACGTTTTTTTCCTGATGTATAACCTAAGTATTTCCTGCCTGTGGTAGATAACCCACCAGCAGTCGGTCTTAACCCAAGTCCACGAGGTCAACATCTAACCATTGCCAGGAATTCCTTCCCATCCCAGTGCTCTGAATATTTAACTGATGGTTCCTGTTCTCACAAGGTGCTCTTAGTGAATCAAAGGCTTATCTAAGGCCCAAATAATGTGTGTTAATTAACGGCACTGGTCAGACCAGCACCTGCACCGGGTTAAACCATCTCCACAGCTGGTCAGAGAACAGAAGAATTATCTGCTCCACAGATAGCAGCTCATTCCTGAAACAGCTGTACGGGTTGTTTTGTTTTATTTTCCACCAATGCATACCGTAGGCACTCAATAAACAATGACCAATGAGTAATTTATTTATAAGCTTCCAGGGCTCCAAAGAAGTCCATTTTTGAAAGGAAATGGCTTTTTTTTTTTTGAAGCTCCATAATGAGTACTTATTACCTGCCCGATGAAGAACTGTTTTAACGTACAATCTTATATGATCCTCACCACAGTCTTTCGTGTAGGTATTTCCATGTGTGAGTTGAAAAGAATGTGTGAGTTGAAAAGAACATGTTCTCTGTTGGTTAGGTACAGAATTAATAATTATATATAACATAATAATTAATAACCCAATCAAAACCTGATTCTACATTTATATATATAGTAGAATCAGGTTTTGATTGAGTTATTCAAATCCTCTTCAGCCTTATTTTTTTGACTACCAGATCTGTCAATTTCAGAGAGACCGCGTCAGCGTCTCCCACTGATTCTGGATCTGTTCACTTCTCCCTGCAGCCTTGTCAATTTTTAAATACTTATCCCCTAACCCAGGTTGCCAGGTGCATAAAGGTTCACAACTATTCAAGTTTCTTTTCTCCAGATTAGCCACTGCCTGGAACTGCCCCCCCCGCCCCGATCCTTTTATTTACAATTTCTGTGTGCTTCTGCTTTGGGGCGTGTGATGCTGCTATAATCATCCCAACATTCCTCACACGAGGATACAGAATCCAATGAGTGAAACGTGTCACATAGCTAATAAGCTATGACACAGACACCCCAAACCCTGGGCTGTCTGACTCGCAACAATGGAGCTCCAGAGACTGCACGCGCTCTGAATCCCATGGAATGACTTAGTTGACATTTTGTTAGGTTTGACTAGGACACTGGTTTAAAAAAAATTTTAACTCGTTGCTGTGGAGTACTAGCTGCCTACCCATTCTATTCTTCCCTTCCTCCTTTTCAAGAAAAATCCCCTACGAGTAGAGAGGGGGGATTTGTCTAGCTAAAAACCTATATTTCCCAGCCTGCCTTGTAGATAGAAGTGGTCAATAAGCAGCTGTGGTTGGATGGGGCTTATGAGAAAGCTCTTTAAAAGGGGCTGACAGGAGATCTTTTTGCCCTTACCCTTTCCTCTTTTTCTTTGCCTGGAAACGTGGATGTGACAGCTGGAACTGCAGCAGCCCTCCTGGGCCAGGAGACTACTCTGGGGGCTGGAGGCCATGCGCTAAGGCTGGCATTCCACTGATGCTGAGGAGAAACCATACCAGCCCTGGGTTGCTGACCTCCAGACTTCTTTATATTGGAGAAATAAACGTCTATGTCGTTAAAGCCTGTCACTGGCAGTTATAAGCAATTCCAAATCAATACACTTGTCAGCATTTAAAAATGAGGACAATCCACATTAAAGAAAAAAAAAAACGAACTTAATTTCAGGAGAATCTAGAAAAATTGAAAAGGCTGGCAACAATGGGCTTTCCTGCATTTCCTGCATGCTTACAGTGAGGTGGGGCTGAGCAGGGACTGCCCTTTGCTCAGTCGCTGCCTGGCCCCTTAGCTGCCTGGGTTTGTGGCCTCTGCATTAGGCTATGCTGTCTCCTGAGACTGCCCCACCGGCACCGACGAACCTTGTGACATAGGAAGCCCATCTCTCCCTGGTGTTAACACCTTCGCAACATCAACAGCTCCGCCTTCAAAGGGGATCCAGAACCTGCTGGCTTCTTCCCCCACGCATGGGCTCCCAACTTAGACTTGTCCATCATCACCTCCTGCCTGAACTAGTGCAGCAGCCTCCCCCCTGGTGTCCCTGCTTCCCAATTGCCCCACGTCTGTCCCCCAGAGGAAGGCTGTGAACACCCGAGTCGGATCAGGGCCCTCGACTGCTCAGAACTCTCTCGTGGCTCCATCTCACTCAGGGTGCAGGCAAGAGTCCTCATCACCATGACCCACAAAGTCCCACACGATCTGCCCCCATCACCTCTCTGCCGGGGCTCCTTCCACTCTCCTTCAGTCACTCTGTCCCAGCAACACTGGACTCCTTCCTCCTCCTTAGTGTTTCAGGACTATTGTACTTGCTCTTCCCTGTGCCAGAACACTGTCCCCAATCTCCACACAGCTCTGTCCTTCAGCCCAGTACTCAAATGGCACCTACCTAGGAGGCCCTCCCAGGCCATTCCCTATTGAAAATGCAGCCTCTGACCTGGTCACTATTTCCTTCTCCCCTGCTTTACTTTTCTCCATAGCGCTTGCCACCCTAGGACACCTTATATACTTCACACATTAATCTAATTTTATTGTCTTCCCCCCACTTAAATGCCAGGAAGACAAGATCTTAGTTTTAAGCTGCTCAATACTGTATCCCCAGGCTCTAGAAAGGGCCTGGCCCATAGCTGAACCCAGCACACAGATGCTAAATAATGCCTATCGTCTCCTGCGGCTCGAGGCTTTGGCGAGTTCATCCCCGTGTGAGGCACCAAGCTAAGCGCTGGATGAGGCTCCGCTCACTGCATCCTCAGCACGCCCCCCCCCCCCCCGCCCCTCCGCGCTGCATCCTCGGGGCCTGGCACACAGGGAAGGCACGCGCAGCGGGAGCCCCGGGGGACAAGCTGCGGCCCGCCAGCCCGCGCGCCCCTTCACCTCTGCCCACGAAGTGGTCCTGGTAGTAGCGGGCGCCCAGGTCCACGTGCTCGATGCTGTACTGCCGCGGGCGGCTCTGCGTCCTCTGCTGCTCCTTGGGCACCTCCAGCACCGAGATGCTGGCGTTGGTGCGGTGGGCGCTGAGCGCGGGCTCGGCGGGGCGGCCCTCACCACCACCACCGCCGCCGCCGCCGCCCGGGGAGCCCACGGCCGCCCGCGAGAAGCTCACGTTGCGCTCGCACTCGCCGCCGATCTCGTTGCGGAAGTGCGGGCAGCTGAGCAGCAGGTCGTTGCTGTTGTCGTCGCCCAGGTCCTGCTCCAGGTTCTCCTTGCAGTTCAGGTCCTCCGTGCTGGGGAAGGCGGCGTCCAGGCCGCCCAGGCCGTGCGCCCGCGACGCCGAGAGGGCCGCCGTGGCGGAGGCGGCCGAGGCGCCCGTGGTGGTGTTGCGCCGCTGCGCCGTGGCCACCCTGTTGGCGGCCGCCTCGTTGAGGTCGAACAGCATGCTCTGCACGTCGAAGTGGGCGAAGCTCTTCTGGCAGACCCACGGGCGGCCGGCCTCCGGCGGGCTCCGGCCCTCCTCGGCCTCCCCCGGCGCCCGGCCCGCCTCGCCGTCCGCCTTCCCGCTCCTCAGCTTCCGGAAGATGGACGAGTCCGTGGCGTCCCCGCCGCCCAGGCCGCGCGCCGGCTTCTTCCGGGCCTTCTCCTTCTCCTTGGCGGGCTGCAGCCCCAGGACGCTGTCCTTGGCGGGCTGGCCGTTGCGGGGGTCCGCCTTGGCTCCGCCGCCGCCCCCCGGGACGTGGGCGCCGGGGTCGGCGTGGAGCAGCGCGCGGAGGTGCTGGGGGCCCGCGGCCTCGGGCTGCTCGCTGCGGAACTCGTTGAGAATGTCGAAGAAGCTCTGCTCGGGCACGCCCTGCACGTCGATGGAGGACGTGCTCCCGTACTCCCGGAAGAGCGGCAGGGCCCCCGTGTGCCGCGGCCCCCGAGGCTCGCCCGCGTCCTCCACGTCGCACTCGCTGAGGGTGATCTCGCTGCTGCTGCGGTGCCGCAGGGGGAGGAAGGCCCTGCCGGGGGACCGGGGCCACCCGTCCTGGAATTCCACATCTTTGGACCTTCTCCTGGACAGTCGGTGGAAGGCTTTGGGCCCCGAGGAAGCCGCGGCGCTGACGGGGGGCTGTCCGTTCTGCATGCTCCTCATGGAATGGGCCACCTTTGCGGCCTTCGCGCCGTCTGCGTCCTGCGAGGGGCTTGGGTTGTTCTGCTCTCTCAGCGCCTCCCGCTTGGGCGGCCAGTCGGCCACTCTTGCGCGCACCCCCATCTTGGGCACTGCAGGGGTGGTGGGGCTGGGGCGGGTGGTGGCACTGACTGGGCTCTCACCGATGGGCTGGGGCATGCCTCCGTTCTGGACCCAGAATCCCATGGGAGCATAGTCCCCTGTGTGTGGCCCGGGGAGGAGGTCGGCCCCCCTGGCCCCACAACTGGCTGCCAGGTCCACACCATCATTGGGGATGGGCCGATAGGTGGTCATAGTCCAAGGGCACTGGAGTGCTACTGGCCCCCGTGAGCTGTGGAGTGACTTTATGGGGTCCCCTGGCCCTCAGCCATTGTTCAGGGCCACCAGTCCCAGGATGAAGGATGCTGGCCCCTGAAGCCTGACGGGAAGGTTGTGAGCCTGTGGAGTCCAGTTCTCCACCATCGCTGTGGACAACTGAGCCAGGACAACCTCAGGAGGCAGGTGCGGTCCTGGGGTTTCCAGTATGAGTGGCTCAGCAGGACAGAGCAGGCAGCAGATGTGGGTGCGGGTCAGCAGGCTGCCGGGCTGTCCTCCCTGCCATGCTGAAAAAGGAGAGAAGGCAAAGGTGAGATGTGATGTTACTATTCCCAGAGAAAGACTTTTTCTGTGTGGCAGCTTTATGCTCATTTAAAAAAACCTGTTTATTATGGAAATTTTCAAACATACTCAAAGAAGAGCAGGATGAGCACCCCACCAGCTTCAACAACAGTTAACGATTCCCGATTCATCTACCCACCCACTCCTACACTTTTATTTGACAGAATATTTTAGAATATATCCCAGGTATCAGCTCATTTCACCTGTAAAAACTTAAGCTTATATATCTAGCAGTTAAGGCCGTTCAAAATTAACCGTGATACCTTTATCACATCCATCTAGATTATCAAGAATTCTTTAATATCATGTAATACCCCATATCTGCATTACATTTCCCCCATTTTCTCAAAGGTGTCTTTTAGAGTTGGTTTGTTTAAATCAGGATCCCAAACAAGATCCCTACTCTACGTTGGCAGGTATATTTTGTAAGTCTCTTCTATAATGTCTCCCCCATGCCCATCACCTTTATTGTGATGCTATTCACTTGTGGAAGGAATGAGGTCACTCGTCCCATGTAGTTTTCCACTTTCAGGATCTGGCTGCCTTTTCCCTTGTGGTGTCATTAAACACGTTCCTCTGCCCCCTGTGAGTCCTGCAGGTAGAGGCTGGGCTGCTGTCTATCTGTCCTGCAGTCTGCCTGACCAGCCACCCCACCGAAAAGGAAGTAAAAATGACAGATGAGTCACCATGATTACTGGTAGATTTGGGGGAGGGGATGTCTCTAGAACTCTATGTGATTAATAGATACCATGAGCCAGTAAATCAGCTCCTGTCACTTCTTTGCTGAGATCTCCCCAGTGGCTCCTTACTGCGTTAGAATAAAATCCAAATTCTTCTGCTGGCCCACAAGCCCCACAGGCTCTGGCCCCTGCCAGTCTCCCTGAGGCCTCTCCCCATCCCTGCCTAAGATCCCATCACACTGGCCCTCTTTTCTGTTCTGCTGACATACCAAACCCCACCCAGGATATCTGGATATGCTTCCGTTGGTTCTTCACCAAGCTGGCTCCCTTGCATGATGTCCACTCTTCAATGAAGACTTCCCTATGAAGAGAAGCCCACCAATGACTAATGGTGCTTTCTGAGTAAGGGGAAGGCCGTGTGTGTGTGTGTGGGGGGGCATTTCCTAACTCATGCCCATAGCTACGGAACAAGCTGGCAGAGAGAGAACCAGGGGGCAGCATGAAGCAGATTCATGGAGCAAAACTGAGGCGAGCCTGTACATCTGAGAAAGTAAGAATCAGAAGGGAGGAGTGGGGAGCAAGAGTGCACGCCTCTTCCTAGCTCCCAAGGGAGCATCTTCCTAAAGATGTTGCAGGCAGGCACAGAGGGGAGGGGGCAGAGAAAGGGGGGCAGGGGTAGGCCCCAGGGCCAGGTTGGTTAAGGGAGACAGAAGCAAGGCCAGGTGAGTGGGACAGCAGAGGCTTTCTTTTTTTTTTTTTAAGATTTTATTTATTTGAGGGCGAGAAAGCACGAGCGGGGGGAAGGGCAGAAGGAGAAGCAGACTCCCCGCTGAGCAGGGAGTCCAGGACCGTGGGATCATGACCTGAGCCCAAGGCAGGCGCCTAACCGACTGAGCCGCCCCAGCGCCCCAGCAGAGGCATTTCTATAGAGGCAGGTGGACCTCAGCTCCGGCGACCAAGCTTTGCGGGGATGTGGATGCCAGGGCACTGGATTTTTAAGTAGAAATCAGAAATCTTGAACTGTATGCAACTTTTCCCAGGTTGAAAAACAAAAACAACAGCAGCAACAACAACCAACTACCATGCGGAGAAGACTTCTACGAGGATTTTCAAGAAACTGCTAACAGTCTGGGAAGGGGAAGTAGGTTTCTTTCCCCCACTCCCAGCCCCCTCTCCTGCTGTCCTCTGCTCCTTAGTACTTCTCAGTATACTCACTTCTTTCTCTTATTTATTCCTGATCCCCACCCCATGAGAAGGTGAGATACTGCTGTATCCCCAGGATCTAAATGTGTCTTGAAAGTAGGGGAAGGAAGGAGCCTTACTTTTCATTGTACACCACTGGCTACCTTTGGAATTGCTTGCATGTACTTCTGGTCGATAAAGAAATACTTAAGAACACTACCAACAAAAACAAATAAGGGTCAACAAAATAAGTATGTGGGCCAAATTTGGGCAGGGGATGCTGGTCTGTGACCTCTGGTGATGGGTCAGCGCAGCAGCTTTGCCAGAGAGGAGTGCCCCTATACTCTGTGGGGCCCTGGATCCCAGGCCAAACTGGGGGGTGCAGCTTGGCCAGGGGCACCCCTGGGCCACCCTGGGAGAGCACGGAGGATCAGCCCTCCGAGGCCACACTGGGGCTGGCTGGGAAAACCAGTGGCCCAGATGCGACCCTGACTTGCTTATGCAAGCACCTCCCGACAGATGGGCTTTGCTGATGGCATTTTGTTTCCAGCTCAGTCAGAAACCCCCCATCTGTTTTGCTCTCTTCTGTGAAAACACACAGATGTTCCTGAGGCCCCAGTGTCTTTCCACAGATCCCTTCCAGGAGCAGGTGTAGCCAAATCGCCCTGTGCTACTAAGAGGCTGAGTGATACCCACAGCCTCTGTGGGATTCGGGGACTGCTGCCCACTGGTCCCTTTCCAGCTGCCGGTTGTCCAGCTCCCCGCTCCCAAGAGCACCCCCATCTTCCTGATGCGGAAGCCCCTATTCTGAGGGCCAGACTGCCTGGGTTCGGATCCTAGTAGGCCACGGGCTGGTTACTAACACCGTGACTCAGTTTCAATCTGTAAAATGGGCAGAATACCCCCTATGTCCTGGCCACTCCTATCACTATGGTTCTTTCCTTCCTGTTTCTTCTCCCTGCCCCCAATTACAGAAGCACAGCCAGGGGTGGGCTCGGCGGCTGAGTGGTGTCCGCGTGGATCTCTCTGCGCAAGTGTCTTCTCGCCAGTGTTCCTTGGCTCCTGCCTCTTCTCTACACCGGCTCCTCCGGCCTCCTGGTGATCGGTCAGCCCCTGATAAATTCTGCTTCTGCCCAACACTGTCAAGCGTGGCTTCTGCTGCTGGCACCAGAGGACCCGGACTCATGCACAGTGCCGCGGACAAGGAAGGCAGCTGGGGATGGTGGACGGGGAAACATGGGGGGCGGAAGCACAAGGAGAAGCGAGGGGCGGTGGGAAGAGTCAGGTGGGAGGCCTGTGGCTGCAGGCAACAGAGTCCCATCCGCTGGTGGCTCGGGCAGTAAAGACCTCTCATTATCCTGTGTCACAAGGAGGCCACCAGATACGGTGCCTCCACTCTTGGTACACGGGAATGATGTCAGGCGCTTTCTCTGCCCCCACCCCACCCTCCTGTGTGTCCCTCAGTGTGCTGCTGGCTTATACCTTTGGCTTTTGGCCTCAGAGGAGCGAGCTGGCAGCCACAGCGACACTTCGCACTGAATCACGGGCGAGGGGGGGAAAGAAAGGGGTGACGTACGACTGTTCTTACTTCTTACCCATCTGACCCTAGTCAGGAAGGAGGATGTTTGCCAGAACATTCCCCCTACACTTCAACAGACTTTCTTTGATGCCTAATTGGCCAGAATGTGGTCACATATGGCCATTCCAGGTGCAAGGAAAGCTGGGAAGGCTGAGAATCTGGGATTATCCCGATTGCCCTTAGGCTGGTGAGGACTTAGGGAGCCAGCCACACTGGCTCCCTAAAAACGTCAGGGTCTGTTAGAGGAGCAGGCACCCAATAGCGTATCTGTGTAAATGCTACCAGACTGTCACTTGTAAAGAAGCTGGGGAAGTCTGAGCTGAGAGGGTGCTCCCTTATCAGGCCCCCAAAGCCTAGAGGCTGGAACAGCAGACATGCAGGCGAGTGCCACAGCCGCGATGTTCTGGCTCCGAAGGGCCTTGCTCTTCTGTGAAGGAGCCACGATGTCTGCCAGAACCTCCCATGGCAGAGTAGAAGGAAAAAACACAAGCCTTCCAGTGGTAGACACTTGTGGTTTGCTTCCCTGGCCTCTATGACTCTTTTTTCCAAAAACAGCCCAGACTTCCCTTTGGGAACCTGCCTTCTCTGACTCCCACCCAGTGGGCTAGAGGAGGAGCTCCTTCTTGAGTTCAGGAACTAACCATGTAACTGGATCAGAACCAGTGAAATCGTTGCCAAGAGTCCTAGGGCTGAAGGCTGTGCTTTTCCCTCTTACCCTGAGTCTGAGAGGATGTGAGGGATGGAATCACTGCAGCCATCTTGTGACCATGAGGGAAGAACCATTTGTGAAAGGGGCTGAAATAGGGGGGACTTGGGGGCTGTAGTCATCACTTTAGTCTGAATTAAGGTGGACCTGAAGCCACCACTATTCTACTTCCCACCACTAGATGTTTTAGTTATATAACAAAACAACATCTGTAACAGCAGCTACCACGAATGTGATCCTTCTATGGTCCAGGTCCCTCTCCAAGCACTTTACATTTATTATCTCCCTTAATTCCACAGCAACTCTGTGAAGTAGATATTATCTCCATTTTAACATAAGGAAACTGAAGTGGGCAGATGAAGTAATGTGCCCAAGGCCAGATGGCCACGAGGTGGCAGAGTTGCAAATGATCCAGAAGCTTCATTCCTGAAGTCAGGTGGTCCTGAGTTCAAGCACCAGCTCTCCAGGTTGCCCAGTGGGCAAAGTCCCGGACCTCCAATCCTCCTTTTCCTCACTGGTGACACACTGTAAAATATCTCCAGATCCAACTGGTCCTCTGAGTTCCGGGCTCTGGTAGCCACCTGCTTACTTGACATCACGTATGTATGTCAACATGCATTGCAAACTAACCATTCCCACCCCGAACTCTTGATCTCTCCCCATCCACAAAACTTGTTCCTTCTCAGAAATCGTCAGGGTAGGCTAAGTTATGCCACAGTAACAGAGGACCCCAAGTACCAGGGGCTTACACAACAAAGGTGTGTTTCTTGGTCATTCTGCATGTCCCAAAACGGGTGGGCCAAGGGCCTTCTCATGCCTGCTTTACTCCCAGTCGACAGAGCCGTTCTTCCAAGAGACCCAGCTAATTTCACAGGTAAGGGACATGGCTAAACCACATAACAGCCTCCCTGTTCCCTCTGCTTCTGCTCCCCGCTAAGTGCCCTCTTCCATGCAGCAGGATTCAATATTCACATTTGAATCTTAGTATAAATCCAAATCTTAGAATAAAACTCAAAATCCTCACCTTGGCCCTCAAGGCTCCTTTCCTCTTCTCCTTGCTCTGGGAGCCCAGGCCACAATGTCCTTCTTTCAGTTCCAGTTATTGTTTATCCTCCCTGCTGCCTCAGGGCCTTTGCACAGGCCATTCGCATTGCCCTTACCTAGATAGTTCTTTCTCAAGAGTCAGGACAAACATCACTTTCTCCACATGCCTTTCCCTTCTCAGGAACCTTGTTCAATCCCCAACCTGAGCTCTCAGAGCACTCTCGGAGCATTTCTCTTTGGGGTTACCTGCATCAATGTATGTACGTAAATCACCATGTAATGAACTGTTAGCTGTATGTAAGGTTTATGAGGCACTGGAGTCTTTATTACTGCCTGCATCTCCAGCACAGGCCTGACACACAGTACGTGTGGAGAGAGAAATGAGTGGAGCGATGACAACCTCGCTCAGACCAGGAAGAGCACTGGCTCAGTCGGGGTCTATGACTTGAGGGTAGGTGGCGCTTGCTTGGTGACCCAGTGTGTCTGCCCCGGGAAGAAGCATGTTCAGGAAGCTGAAAGTAATACGTGGAGTGTGTGTGTGTGTGTGTGTGTGTGTGCGCGTGTTCATACAACAGACACCTATCACGTTCTTAAAAATCATTTAGTCCAAAGAATTCATTCGGTCGAAAGAGCACTAAAACCTTATTCTTTTACTGAACACTGACCAGGCGTGTATAACTCACTCATTTCACAAACGCCAAGCACCTAAAATCCACTCATTTATTCAATAGATTTCTCAAGCACCTACTACATTGTTTGGTAGATGAAGCTACAGCCCTGAGCAGGACAGACCACACTCCCCTCTGGTGAACTTACTTCAGGAGAGGGAAGCCACGGAAATAAGTCAACCGAGACGGAAAACAAGGTAACTTCAAAGGGTGATGAGCAGTTTAAACGACTAAAACGTTGTGACAGGGTAGGGCTAGGGGCTGCTCTCAATGGGGGGTGGTTGGGAGGGCTGGTTGTGGGGTGCCATCTGATCCCGAGAGAGGGCACCTGCCATGCACCAGGTATGCTGATGAACGAGGCTGACACGCATGGGCAGGAAAGCTGGGAGCGGCCAGTGTACAAGGCCCTGTGGGCTCGTCCAAGGCAGTAGTTCTCTCCCCCACTGGCCATGAGAGGCACGGGGGGAGCTTTGTAAAAATATAGGTGTTCATACTCCACCCCCAGAGAGTCTGAATCAGCTGGTCTGGGCTGAGGACCAGGCCTGAGAGCCTTTCAAAAGCCCTCCAGCTGATTCTAATATGCGGTCAGGGCTGAGGACAGAGGAACAGAGAGCAAAGAAAGGAGGGCCTGGCACCAAGCCCTGCTCAGCCAGAGCAGGCCCGCACAGAGGGGCAGGAGAGCAGGTGTCCCCGAGGCCCCGGCGGTGGCTGTGGTCTAGGGAGGAGCAGGTGGTCCACAGCGTTGGAGGCTGCTGAGAGGGTCACATACGATGACAATTACTGGTCTGAAGGGCACTAGGGACCACAGTAGGAGGTATTTCAGGGGACTGCTGCTCTGGGATGCGTTGTCCCCCTTGTCCCCCCTGCCAGTGCGGCCGGCTTACCCTGTCTCCTCCTTCCTAACTTCCTCCCATACCCCAGACACAATGGCTCCCCTCCTCCCTTTGCTGAGCTCCCAGGGGTCTGCATACACCCTGTGCTATAGGAGTTAGCTCACTGGATTTTTTTTTTTTTTTTTTTAAAGATTTTGCTTATTTATTTGACAGAGAGAGACACAGCGAGAGAGGGAACACAAGCAGGGGGAGTGGGAGAGGGAGAAGCAGGCTTCCCGCAGAGCAGGGAGCCCGATGCGGGGCTCGATCCCAGGACCCTGAGATTATGACCTGAGCCGAAGGCAGATGCTTAACGACTAAGCCGCCCAGGCGCCACCAGCTCACTGGATTTGTAAGCCTCTGAGTAGCTTTGGTCCTCCTTGGACTTTGAGCAGCTCCAAGTCTGCAGGGTACTAGGGTCTACCACATGTGTTCTTGCCACACAGGCAGGGTAGGGGGTGATGATGTAGAGGTGATGGTAATACACACACATAGCATGTATGAACGTGTGCTGTAATAACCTCATAAAGCAGGGACTTCTGGCATGTCCATTTTACAGATGAGGCAAAGGTCACGTGGCCACGTCACACGGCAGGTAGGTAGGTGGAGCAGCTAGGATCCCAAATCTCCTCAGTTTGGCTCCCACACTTTTGCCACTACACTGTAAATGAGAGGTGGGAGCCCAAATGAGCATGTTGTGTGAATATGCAAATGATGTAAATATCTTCAAAGATCAATTCATAAGGACAAAACTCTAGAAAGTCAGCAACAGCTCAGCAGATTTCAGGTTAAGGATCTGTTTTCTAGGGACGCCTGGGTGGCTCAGTTGGTTAAGCGTCTGCCTTCGGCTCGGGTCATGATCCCAGGGTCCCGGGTCATGATCCCAGGGTCCCGGGATCGAGCCCCGCTTCGGGCTCCTTGCTCAGCTGGGAGCCTGCTTCTCCCTCTCCCTCTGCCGCTCCCCCTGCTTGTGCTCTCTCTCTCTGACAAATAAATAAATAAAATCTTAAAAGAATCTGTTTTCTCCCCTCTACTGGAAATTCAAGCATACACAGGACCCCTTTAGAGCTCCCCGAAGAAACAAAATGGTTGGAACTTCCAGACATCTCATTAGGAAGCCCTGAGGCAGAGACTGCTCCATCAGCCCAAAACACGAGGTGCGAGGCCCTGAGCATGGCCACCCGGCTGCGTACTACTCCGATCTGATTTTTACTCTCAATGCTTCTGACACCAGATGTGTGGGTTTTCCACATGAAGCAATTCTCCAGATCTCTGCAGACACTGACGGGGTGTCCCACAATTTAATTCAATCCCAACACTAACTACCTGGAGTTAGTCCAGATGCCACACAGGTTGGAGGGCTCAGTTCCACCAGACTTGCCCCCCACTTCAGATGCTAATCACAAGTGGTGGGTCCCCAGGTTACCCACATGTCTGTCTGACTTGGCTACAAACTGGGGTTCCCACAACGCCCTCCTCAGCCTCGGTGATTGACTGTAACAGCTCACAGAACTGAGAGAGATACTTTTCCTACAATTACTGGTTTCTTATAAAAGATACAAATCAACAGTCAGATGAAGTGATACTCAAGATGAAGTCCAGAAGGGTCTCGAGTCCCATGGAATTTGAGGTGCACCACCCTCCCAGCACGTGGATGCACTCACCAACCTAGAAGCTCTCTGAACTCTATCCTTTAGGGTTTTATGGAGGCTGCATTATGCGGGCATGATTGATTAAATCACTGGCCACTGGCGACTCCAGCAATGTCCAGCCCCCACCTCCTCTCCAGAGGTCAGGGGGGTGGGGCTGAAAGTTCCAACCCTCTAATCACAGGGCTGGTTTCCCTGGCAACCAGCCCATATCCCGAAGCTATCCAGGAGTCCACCAAGAATCACCTCATTAGCATAAACTCAGGTACCGCTGAAAGGGGCTTATCCTAAAGAACAAAAGAGGCTCCTATGAACCACATCACTCAGAAAATTCCAAGGGTTTTTAGAAGCTCTTGGGGCCGTGAACTGGGGACGAAGACCAAATATATGTATTTTTATTTGCACTTTCGTATTTAAGGTCAAAGAACCCAGAAAATGGATGTTTCTAATTGAAATCTTACAGCCATTCCACTCAAACTGGCAAGAGTCCCCAGGGTCTGAGTTCCCGAAAGGCCAGTTCTCTTCAAAGTGTGTAAATCAAGTAGAGCTTCTTTCCCTTCCTTGGGGGAGTGGGGAGAAAGAATTGTAATTATGCTCTGAAGTATCAGGTGTGCAACTATTTTATTTTAATCCAGCAATTCCATTTCTAGGAATCTGTCCCTCAGATATTCACACCAGTGCACATGGAAACCCAGGTGCACGGTGGTTCTGCTGCGGGGGCATTCACACCGCCACACTGTTGTAATATGGAAGCGGTGGGAAGAGCCAAACAGCTCATCGGCAGAGGATGGGCTAAATGCGTCTGGCTGTCTCTACTCCAGGGATGCAATGCAGCAGTAATAAACAGCGAGCTAGAGGTAAGGCCATGTGTCCTGCGTGTAAGAGGCCCACGTGGCCCGAAGCGAATGGGTATAGCTCACACTTAGGCGTGCTCACTGTGTACCAGGCTAAAGTGCTTTCCACACGTTAACTCATTTCATCCTCACGAAACCCTGTGATGGAGGGGCAATCACCGGCCTCAATTTTTTTTTTTTTTTAAGATTTTATTTATTTATTTGACAGAGAGAGACACAGCGAGAGAGGGAACACAAGCAGGGGGAGTGGGAGAGGGAGAAGCAGACTCCCTGCTGAGCAGGGAGCCCGATGCGGGGTTCGATCCTGAGCCGAGGGCAGACGCTTTACGACTGAGCCACCCAAGCGCCCCTACTGGCCTCATTTTAAAGCCAACGCAACTGAGTCCAGAGAGGCAGAGTAACTTGCCCAAGGTCACTCAGCAGGAGAGCAGTGGCACTGGGATTTGAACCCAAGCAGTCCCGCTCCAGGGTTTCTCCAGTTTTACTCCATGGTGCCACTTGAGAAGGGTAAGAGAGGCAAACTACAGAATCAAACCAAAAAAACAAAATAATTTGGCTTCAACAAAGGGGGGTGGATTTCATTAGAGAGAAAGAGGGAAAGAGAACATAAATGTCTATACAGAAAGGGCCTAGGAGGACACCCACCCAACTGTTAACAGTGGTTACTTCGAAGGAGTAAAACCGGGGATGGAGATAAAAGGACAACTTTTCTTTTAAATTCTACGTGTCTGTGCTTGAGTTCCTTTTTTTTTTTTAAGATTTTATTTATTTGACAGAGAGAGACATAGCGAGAGAGGGAGCACAAGCAGGGGGAGTGGGAGAGGGAGAAGCAGACTCCCCCTGAGCAGAGAGCCCGATGCGGGACTCGATCCCAGGACCCTGGGATCATGACCTGAGCCGAAGGCAGACGCTTAATGACTGAGCCACCCAGGCGCCCCTCTGTGCTTGAATTTTTACAAACATGTAAGTTAAAGGCCCTCCCCGGGCCCCCTATGAGGCCTGCCCCAAATCCACATCCTGGAGAGGAGCCCCGTGAACAGGTTTGCACACTTTCTTCCAGACCTTTCTCTGTGTCAACTGCACAGGGCAGGGGCGTCTTGGGCTTTAAGTTTTCAGCTGTGAAAGTGAGCCTGTGAGAGGAAACATGGGCAGAGGGAAAGCCACCCCCTTGGAAAGCCCTGACCGTCCAGGAAGCAGAGTTAGAACAGATGAGCCGCCTCAGTCGAGCATCGGCGAGGCCCCGGGAGTCCGAAAACTTCTCATCTTTCCAAGTGGAGATTCCTCCGTGGCCTGGCAAGCTGCTCACACCCAGACCCACAGAGGGAAGGAAGGGGCACCCCATCTTGTGTCCACATGCTCCTCAGGGAAACAGAGGCGGCATTTAAATGCTTCAACAGCAATCTGGCCTTCTTTGTTTTAGTCTGCGAGCCAGTACGGTAGGAGTTACGTGGGTTAAATGCTTGTATAATTACGTGCTTATATAGAGAGATGAATTTAAAAATAATAAACAGGCTTCATAGTTTGCTTTTCTGACTTATTATCAGATCTTGGAGATTTCCTGATGCGGCAGCTGTCGCCCGGGGGTTAGAAGCCAAGACGACTCAGGTTCAATTCCCAGCTTGGCCACTTAATTACCTGGACCTTGGGCAGGTCACTTGGATGGTTTTCCCATCTGTAAAATGAGATAATAATAGCACTTCACTCCTAGGGATGTCGTGAGGTAAAAAGACTGTAGAGACTTCGAATGTCCCTGGCACGCCGGGATTTACAAGTATTAGCTATTAACGTTTTACTTATATAATAATAAAAACGAAACCTCAAGCAAACAGAACCAAATGTGGCCTTGGCATGAACCCTGGCTGCTCTGGGCTCAGGAGCCGGATCGCCCAGGGTGGCCTGCTTTGAACCAGAGAAGCTGGGCCAGCTCCCCTCCTTCCTGGCGGCCCAGAGCCAGGGCCACAGGGAGATGCCCCTTCTGAGACCCTGGGGGGCCGGGTGGGTGAGACTAGAGAGTGTTGCTACCTCCCCCGAAGCGCATGTGGAGCAGGCATCTTGTTCCAATTGTGGGCACAGTCCTACTCACTTCAAATGAGACTTTGAAATGCAAAATTACAAAAGGATGCCTCCTGGAGTATGGGCACACGTGCCAGGCCCACCCAGGAGCTACAGCCAAGCTTGTGCCCTCGGATGATGTGACCGAGCTGCGCTGGCTGGGGGCTGCATGAGGGGTCTGTGGTCGGGGACGCCCCTTCTGGGGAGACATCATCAGCGCCACAACCACTGCTCCAAGTGGCCGGCCGGCCTTACAGGGATCTCCCCAGCCCTAGCCAGGCCCGCGGTCAAGCCACATGCGCTGGTGTAGCTGTGCCATTGACTTTGATACTGAAACTTTTTGATAAACAGCTGCTGCCTGGAACCCTGAGAGTCCCCACTATCACTGCATGGGGGCAACGCTGCGGGGTCCGCTCCCATGGCTGTTGCTGCCCCAGGCTGGAGTGGTGGCGAAATGTTTAGTATGTCCCCCCGACGGGCTCACTCCTGTGACCAGGCCAAGCCTCCTTCAGAAGATGCTGTCTTGTCAGCATGGAGCCTGACTTGCAAACTAATCCCAGCTAACTGCCACCGAAACCTGCTAAGATCACATCTGCTGGGCTCGGAGATTAAATCAATATTTGACAATCTTGATTAAATAACAGCCAGGGAATCCTTGTCAAAGAACATCTGTTGAAGTCCTGGTCTTTCCAGCCTGTTCTTGGGGGCCGGCCGGGGGCATCTCTGGCTCTGCTCCTCCTTACCTGAGGAGCTTTTGGAGGGAGGGGGAGGGGGAAGACACAGAAACAGAAAGGCTCCCTGTGGTGGGAGGGGAGGGGAGTAACCCTTGCTATTCTGGGGGGCACCATCTGCCAGCAGTAATCACCATACCTGCCCCTGACCCCCGCGGCTGCTGAGGGCCAGTCCCCAGCCAGGGTGGAGTGCTTGCCACAGAACCGGGCTCCTGATGGTCCACTGCGGCAGTGTTCTCGTACCTCCATTTCAAAATGGTGAAACTGAGCTTCTGAGAGGGGACACTGCTTGCCCAAGGTCACAGAGAGAATGAGAGGAGGAACAGGGCTTCTGGACATGGCTCTGGCTGACTCCGGGGTCTTGAGAGACAAGTTGTCAAAAGTAAGAGCAAAAACTGGCACTTACGCCACCAGGAGCCCAGACTGGAGGCCTGTTCCAACGGTCCAGGTCCCGAAGCTATACGTGGGGCGGCCCCATTGAGAAGCACTGGCCTTACACTTGGCCCTACTCAGCCCATGCAGCGTCCTGGGGTGAGGGCCCTACTCTTCTCCCCAGTTTACAGAAGGGAACACTGAGACTCAGGGGGGCAAGCTACCCGTGAGGTAAAAGGCACAGGGAGGACTGGAACCAGGCGGGTGACTATGGCCACCAGAACCACTGTCATTTCTAAAAAGCAGGGATAGGGCGCCTGGGTGACTCTGTGGGTTAAGTGTCTGCTTTCAGCTCAGGTCATGATCCCAGGGTCCTGGGATCTAGTCCCACATTGGGCTCCCTGCTTGGGGGTGGGGGTGGGGGGTTCCTGCTTCTCCCTCTGCTCTTCACCCTGCTTGTGCGCTCTCTCACTCACTCTCTTTCTCTCAAATAAATATAAAAAAAATAAATAAAAAGCTGGGATAGAGCTGTGAACACGATGGGCTTCAATAAATACCTGGTCTCCATCCCTTGGTGATTTAAGACAGAAATCAGGCTCATGCTGGGATCCTGGGATCAAATCCTGGCCCCAGCACAGACCAGAGCAGACCGCAGTGGCCCCTTGTCGCACTGCTAGAGGAGCCCGAGATGACCCCCTAAGACACCACTCCCCACGGTAAGGGCACTGAAGAAGCACGCGTACATCCTTACTCAGATTTGAAAAACAACGAGAACCACTCCACAGCTGCACTCACAGCTCCCTTGTGGGGGGAGGGGCGGGGAGCAGTGGTCAGACACCCAATGTCCGCACCCACTGTTCACCACTCCTTTCCCAGGTCCAAAGCAGTGCTGAGATCAGGGGAGTCCCCCATAAGTCTTTGCTGAGCCCATTGATTGAAAAAAGAAAAAAAGGGAAGGAAGGGAGGGAGGGAGGGAGGGAGGGAGGGAGGGAGGGAGGGAGGGAGGGAGGAAGGAAGGAAGGAAAGAAAACAAAAGAAAAATCAAATGAACCAGTCAGCCACTTGGCCAGATAACCAACTAGCCAGCCAACCAGATAACCAACTAACCAACCAATCATCCAGTTTACCAACCACCTAGCCAGCCAGCCAAACCACCAGTTAAGCAGCCAACTGGTCTCCTATTTCTGTATCCCTGTCCTTATTTCCATCTCGACCCCATCTCTCTGCATCGCTATCCCATGTTTCTACATCCCTGTTCACACCTATGCGTGTCCCTCTGGGTGTGTATCTCTCTCACACATGTGCACACACAGACGGACATAGCTCTGCTTATTTCTGGCCCCTGAGACACAGTCCCATGTTAACTCACCACTGAGGATGTGTCCTAGGCCAGGCAGCCTCTGCCTGGTCCCTCCTAACTCTCTCCCATATTCCAAGTTCCCAGCATCTACAGGGAGAGAGGCTAAGGAATTGGCCAAGATTATTCTAAAAAAAAATGTAGGAGGCAGATCCCAAACTGTCTGCTGAGTAAAAGAACCACTGGCATGTGTAGCATTGTTCGGGCCCCTAATTTCTCATATTCCAGGAAGGATTTACGCCGGTCTTGTCCAGTTTCACCCCCACCCTGATGTGGAATCTTACAAGGAAATTGGCTGCTTTAATCAGAGAATAAACTCAGAAACTCCCAAAAATGTATTCAGAAGTAGTTCAGAAGAACGGCATACTCTCTCTTACAATTAAAAAAATTAGTATTAAAAAAATCTCCATGCGACATATTTTATATCCATATAACCACCTAGGTCGATGCAGAGCGAAGATCTGGAAGGCCAGTCTCTACCTGTAAGTGGTTACCCCAGGGAGGGGAGTGACATTGTGCGTGCACGTGTGATCGTCCTATCCTCAACTGAGAAGTTCCAAAACTTCCCGAAGTCACGCGCCTCCACTTCTGCACCATCGCAGACCACCTGTACTAATATTTGCTTAAGATAATCCTTTCAACCAACTCACTTATTAAAACCTTAATAATCACACCAGTATTGGATTCATTATATTTTTTCTAAGACTCCTCAAACAAAATGCACGAATATGAACATTTGTAAAGCTTGTCTGTGGGTCCATGGATATGAGCTTTGGTCCCAGAAATGTGCTCACGTCAAAACCAGAATGCAGCTTTCAGACGTGATTCTGAGGAAAAGAGGCAGACGCGGAACAACACGTATCGTTTATGATTTCATTTATATAAAGTTCAAAAACAGGCAGAATGAAACCATGTTACTTACTTAGGGTTACTCTCCTAGGCGAACAAACCTTTAAAAAGCAAGAAATGGTGACCACGGAAGTCTGGTGGAGAAAGAGAGGGTTCAGATGGCAGGGGTACACAGAGGGTTCTGGGGTACTGGCAAGATTCTCTCTCTTGATGTGGGGGTTACATGAGCGCTTGCTTTATCCTTGTTCACTGAACTGTGTATTTACATTTTACATACTTCTTGGTGCAAGTGTTATATTTCACAATAACAAAGTTTTAAAGTCTTTTAAAGTCTTTTGCATTGTATCCGTTCATTTTAAACAATGAACTTGTACTCTTGTCTTCCATGTGTAATTTAAAAAAACAGATAAGACCCTCTTTGAGGGGCGCCTGGGTGGCTCAGTAGGTTAAGCGTCCGACTTTTGCTTTCGGCTCAGGTCATGATCTCAGGGTCACGGGCTCCGTGCTGAGTGCAGAGTCTGAGATTCTCTCCCTCTGCCTCTCCATCCCTCCCCCACCCCCGCCAGCTCTCTCTCAAACAAATAAATAAAATGGCTAAAAAACAGGGAAGCCCCTCCTTGAAGACCTGTGTGTGTTCGTACACACATACAGAGCCACCCCAGTCTCTGTCACTCCCCTGGCTCAAAATTCACTTTCTCTCCTGTAAGAAAGGTTTCCACTTCCCAGAAGTGGCAGAGCCACTTCACCTGGCCAGCCAAACACAAACATCCTGGGCACGCTAGGGGACTGTGCACTTCCTCCTGGCCCCAGGGGAGGTGGCCAGAGCGGGGGCTATACTCACAGCAGCGGTTCTGGGACAGCTCACCACATGGCGGCTGGGGGACAGAGGGGCAAGGACCCGCACCCGCCCGGAGGAGGCCTTACAGGGCAGAGGGGCTGCGGGGCCACGCTAGCTTGCATCCTAGCTCTGCCCCTGCAGGGATCCCACAGTAAGCTCTAGAAAGACTCTAGTCCTGACCCTTGACTATGAGGTGCAAAGCCTCTTGTCAGCCTGAGGACCAGCTGGCAGATGGCGAAAGCCTGCAGCTCTGTTTGCACAACACCGTAATCAAACATCCTGCCCAGGGGACTAAGACCAAGGCAGAAGGGCTGGAAGGGGGCACTGGGCCCTCAGGAGCCTAAAACAATGGCTCTCTAGGAGCCCAGGACACCAGGAAATCAGCCACTCATTCCTAGGACAACTTTCTTTTTTTAAAAAAAAGATTATTTATTTATTTGACAGAGAGAGACACAGTGAGAGAGGGAACACAAGCAGGGGGAGTGGGAGAGGGAGAAGCAGGCTTCCCGTGGAGCAGGGAGCCCGATGCGGGGCTCGATCCCAGGATCCTGGGATCATGACCTGAGCCGAAGGCAGATGCTTAACGACTGAGCCACCCAGGCACCCCAAGGACAACCTTCTTTTCTTTCTTTTTTTTTTTTTTTTAATGTTCACAGTTGATGGAACCTTTTTAGAGGCAATCTGGCAATAGCTTTTAAAAATGTTCTTACCCTCTGAGCCTGTAATGCTACTTCTGGGAATCGATCCCAAAGAAACAATGGGAATGAAGAAAAACATTTATAGCATTGGTTATAAAGCAAAAAGAGAGAACCAAACCCAATGTCCGACAACAGGAGAATGGCTAAATAGATTACCGCACGTCTCACTGTTCAACCTTAGGACGTTAAACATTTATATACATGTGCAGATGCAGTCATAGAAAAAAGACTGAAAAAAAATGCTCAAAAATGTCAGTTGGGGTTAGTTCTTGGTGCTGGGACTACCAGTGATTTTTGAAAATGTGCTCTTTCTACCTTCCTGTAGTCTCCCAAATTACCTTTAATGAATGGGTTTTCAAAACCAGGGAGACAAAGCAGGAAGTTTCCATTCATGTAGCTGATTTCCAATTCACTAGACACGTATTTCCTGGGAACCAGCTATGTAAGAAAGCAGGGAATGAGGTAGGCCCTTCTCTGCCCTTTGGCCGGAGAAGGGAGACACGCATGAATTGAGTGCCTTTACCAAGTACACGAGTCAGCACAAAGCTAGCCGAGGAGAGGATAAAGGGTAAAAGGATAAAAGGAAGAACAGGGTGCTGCACAGTGGGGGTCAAGGACGGCTTCACGAAAGGGGTGGTGGCAGGCGGAGGGGGACAGAGGCAGCAGGTGCAAAGGCTCCAGTGTGTTTGGAGGCAGTGACCCCACCCGAGTGCCCCGTAGGTAATGAACCCGCCGAGCAGCAGAGTCCCATGAGGAGGCTGGGTAGCCATCCCTTGGGGGGGGGGGGGGGGCGGGGCGGGGCGTGGCCCTGAACAGGGACAGCGCTGGCACAGAGAAGGGGACAGACTAGAGAGGATCTGGCCGTTTGCTCACATGAAGCGGAGCTCCACGGCCTTTAGTCCTAAGAAGCCGGATACCAGGTGGGTACAAGGTGCTGTGCCAGATCCGGTCACAGAAATGCGGTCGTCACTCCTGCTCTCGCCCCCACGCTCCTCAGACCCGAGTGGGACGGAGATACGAATAAATGAGCCATCTCAGGTCACTATGTTTGGCCCGACCATCAGGTGCCGGGGCTGGGCTCAGCTTTAAGAAAAAGAGACAACTTTCCAAACAAAAGCCAGCCCCAGCCCTCCTACAGGGCGGGATGTACCTTGCAGTCCTTCCCATCCAGGGTTTCATAGACTCACAGGTGCTGCTCAGGAGGCACGAAGGCAAGGAACCTCACTCCTGACGGGCAGATGAGGAGACGGAACACAGGGTGGTGTCCTTTCTCCACGACAAGAACTCAGGCCCCCTCAGTGGGAGACTATGTCACGCTCCCCACCGGGGGGCTGCTCCAGGTGCCGAGGGCCTCATACTCGTGGCTGCACGGTGGAGCCTCCAGTGTTGTTCAAATCCAAGCCCACCCTCCTTCCCTGAGAGAAGTCTGAATTCGTTTGCAGCAGCAGGATGCCCATCCGAACAGCCCGCTCCTTGGGGCGCCTGGGTGGCTCAGTCGTTAAGCGTCTGCCTTCAGCTCAGGTCATGATCTCAGGGTCCTGGGATCGAGCCCCGCGTCGGGCTCCCTGCTCAGCAGGAAGCCTGCTTCTCCCTCTCCCACTCCCCCTGCTTGTGTTCCCTCTCTCGCTATGTCTCTCTCTGTCAAATAAATAAATAATATCTTACAAAAAAAAAAAAGCTCCCTTTCCCAGGTTCCCTTGCAGCTAGGGCTAACTCTGTGTCCCATTCTCATCAGTGAGAGGTTAAGTGGAAGTCGGCTGGGGGTGGGCGGGAGGTCTTCTGGTAAAGCTACTGCTTTCCAGTAGAAAGGACTAAGCTCAGCCAGCACACGCCCTCCACCTTTCTCCTTCCTGGAATGTGGACACCATACCTGGAGGTGAGGTAACCATCTTGTGATCGGAGGCTGCAAGCCACATGCTGAGGACGGCGGGGGCAAGGAGTCAGGGGAGCCCACTCTCCCAGCCAGTGGCCCTGCCCCAGTCTACCCATACTCCCTTCCCTTCCTATGTGCCAGAGAAAAACCTTGCCTTATTTAAGCTACTGCTTGCTGGCTTCCTGTTACGTGTAGCAGACCACAATCTTGACTGGTAGAGGTCCTACCCAGATCCTCATTTTACATATAAGGAAACTGAAGCTCTGTGAGGGGAGGTCACTAGCCCAAGGTTACACAGAGCCAGGAGGAGATGAGGCTGGATGTGAGTCTATATCCCCAACCACTTCACAGCAGCATCTTGAATCTCAGTCAAGAGTACTGGCTTTGGAGAAAGCTTGGCTTCAATTCGCTTCTCCATTTAAGAGTTGGCTTGTCCACCCCCCACACCAGAAGCACGAGCTCCATAAAATGTGGACTCTCTACTCACTCCCCACCACACAGAACAGCACTGGGCTGGTAGCCGGTGCTCAACACACACACGCTACAGGGGCAATGACTGAACGCATGGGAAGGTCGAGTGACTCTTCTGGAAAACAGGAATGCCACCCTTAACAGGAGGCTGGGAGGGTTCACCGAGGAATAAATATAAAGCACAGGGCCTGGTGTCCAATTAAGTGCCCAATAACTGACTCCATTATTACCAAAATGGAGGCTGTGGATCTCCTCTTCCAAAGATCTTTCCCCATGACCAAATGGTTTTGCCAACTCTAGATGATCTTTTTATTTTTTAAACTTGGGTTCAAAGATGATTTCTCTATGCAAACTATCTGTAACTCACAGGCCAAAAACCCCCAGGACTCCCAACTAATTCCCAACCACGCGCGGCATCCCTGCCTCCTGGCCTCAGCCTTGGGTTCTGCCAGGAGTAACTGCCTTGCACTTTGCACATTAACCCTTCCTCTTCCTGAGGCCTGCTTCCCAAGCTGCCTCCTGAGTGATGCCTTCCCTGAACTCCCCCCACCCCATCTGGTACTGCCCCCCGCCCCTGGGAAGCCCTTGGGGCCCTCCCTGTCTGGCCTATCCTACCTGGCATTCCTGTTGGGTGCTGCGCATACACGCATCTGCCCTCCGCAAGACCAGCTCCTGGGAGCAGGCACCACCCCTCCCCTCTCCTGCCTCCCTGGGGGAGCAGGCACCTAGAAGAGATGCTCATCGGCATCCGGTGAATGGGAGAATGAATGATCACACTGCCTGACATTTATATGGGTCTACAATGCGCCTGGCATTGTTCTATGAGCTTTATGCATATTAACCCATTCGCTCCGCACGACAATCCTTTGAGAGGTACTATTACCATCTCCATTTTATACACCAGAAAACTGAAGCCCAAGGTCACATTGCTGGTAAATGGCAAAGCTGGGTTCCAATCCTGCTGGCTAACTCTAGAGTCCATGCTTCTAACCTCTTGGCTCTCCCATCTTGTTGCATGGGTAAATGCACCAATGTCCATGGCATGAAGAAAAACACCTGGGGCCGGGCCTGAGCGCAAGGCGAAGCTCACTTCCTAAGCCAGAGCAAACATTCTCACTGGCCTCCCCGTAACATTCCAAACCTATTCTCCTTTGCTTTACCTGCCAATATTGATGTTGAAAAAACCAGACATTAATTTTTCTAGCTGAGAGCGGAGAAATCTGCTAGAAGGAGGGGGCAGGGAGGGGCTTCCTGATAAAAGAGCAGAAACATGGTCCTGACTGGCTCCCCACTTCCTGCCTCGTGGCTATGACAGGATGTGACAGCTGGAGCCACAGCAACCATCTTGCAACCATGAGGAGAAGCTAAAAATGATTTCAGAAGCACACACTTGGGCTTCTGACATGTGGAGCTGTTGAAGCATCCCAGAACTGCTGAGTATCTATTACTTATATTCCAGGCTGAGATACAAAGTATTTAGAAACCAGTATGGCACAGGCAACAGGCAATTATAAGGGATGGCAGCTGGTGAACACTGCCAAACGCCAGCCCTGCTTGAATCCAAATACTTGAATGTGAACGCCCTGAGGATGACTATCGATGCCAGTTTTGTTCACTGTTTTCTCAGCACCAGCACAGTGCTCAGCACACAGTCAATGTCCCGTGAATGATCCTGACTGACTTCCCTGGAGATCCGCAGAGGGTCGTTGACAGCACAGGACCCGAGTACCGAGGCATAGCTCCCAGCTCTGAACAAGGCGGGTTCATCTCCCCCAGCTTCAGGTCCCTCCTCTGTGAGTATTCACCTCACAGGGTTTGGGAGGGCGCTTTGATAAGCCCTGTGTGGGCAGCACTTAGACAGGACCTGCTGTGATGCTGGGGACGTGTGCTAGCTGCTATCTGCCCTCCGCCTCTTTTCACCCTGGCTGTCTCCTTGCCCGTCAAATGGCTACCATGATCTGTCTCTCCTTTAAGGAGACAAAATCTGAAAAAGTACAGGACAAAGCACCCTGCAAGCAAATGGTAATTCTCATCTTTGACTCGGTGCGGTGTGGCAGCTAAGAGCGTGGAGTCAGAACGCGGGTTGTCTGAGTCTGAATCGCAGTTCCACCATGTGACCTTGGCCAGTCACTCGACCTCCCTGTGCCTCAGTTACCTCACCTGTACAATGGAAATAACAGAAGCACCTCCCTCACAGGGTTGACATGAACATTAAATGAGTTAATTTTAGGGGTGTCTGGGTGGCTCAGTCAGTTGAGTGTCCCACTCTTGATTTGGGCTCAGGTCATGATCTCAGGATCATGAGATCAAGCCCCGTGTGAGGTTCCACGCTCAGGGGCAGAGTCTACTTCAAATTTTTCTCTCTGCCTCTCCCTGTTCGTGCTCTCTCTCTAAAAATAAACGAATAGAACCTTTTTTAAAAATGAGTTAATATGTAAAGCTCTAGAGCAGAGCCTAGCATAGGTGATCACCAGGAATGTTAGCTTGCGTGACCTTGGGCAAGTTACCGAACTCTCTTTCTCTTCTCTAAGACTACTAGTCGTACTGACCTCACAGGATTACTGTGAGAATTAAGGAGGTTCATCTACGTGAAGTGTGAAGTACCTGAAACAGGCCTGCTTTACGAGAAGGGCCCAGTTACTGTTAGCAATCCTCATCATCTCTGACTGGGGGCTCTCTTGAGGACTGACCGCCTACTCTTTTATTTCACTCCCGCACTGTTGTTCAACTCCCTCGTCTGCCTATCTGGCATGGCCCGTGGTTCCCTAGGCTCCCCCCACCTTCACAAAGCTAGCAGCTCCAGGAGGGTGCAGCTCTGCTTGTAGGCACAGAGTCCTCAGGAAGGCTTTCCTCAGGTCACCGCACAACCCAGTCCTCTGACAGGAACAAAAGGGAGTGTCTTATCTGAACCTAGGGTGGGGGGAGCTTGGAGAGGCTCCCTCCAGCAAGGGAAGAAATTGTAACCATGGGCAAATGGCCTTGAGCCTCCCAAGGGAGGCCCGTCCCAGGCAGCAGTGAGTAGCAGCTGGCCGGCAATGCCCGAGGAGCTGCCTCAGGTTTCCCGGGAGACCAAGGGAGTCCAGGCTCCCGGATGGTGCTTGTCACCAAGCAAAGCACCCCTGACCAGGCCACTTAGATGCTCTGGTTTCCTCATCTATAAAATGGGTATCAATTTCCCTGATTGATCCATTGCCTGTCCACCTCCGGCCCTGCTCTGAATCACAGGGGTCTACATTTCCCAGGATTCCTGGTTAAGTTCAGCCAATGGGGGTGCTTCTCCCTCTCACCCTCCACCCCCACTGCCCTGGGCTCCAGTAATACCACCTCCCCCTTGTGTTCCTCCAGCTCTGGGTCTAGTCTCAGGACTGCCTCCCTGTCCCTGTTTGGTTCCCCTGTTCCTCTATTACTCATTTAACCAAATTCTCTGTGTCGAATTCCCTCTGCCTGAAATACCTAGAAATACCTAGATGCTGTTTTCCTGACAGATACACCTGTCTCACTTGCCTTTTAGGGGCATTTGAGAACAAAGGGAGAAGATGCACCTGGAAAGTGGAAAGCACCACACGAATCAAGGGTTATTTAATGGAAAAAGCCTCCTCTCTTGCATAAGGCACAGGCGCATTGTGAGAGTGGTGTTTAAACCCCTCCCGAACAAAACGATCGATGTTGGAGAACTGCTTCAAAATAATCCAAAGGCAGGGGGATGGATGAAGCGTGCTTGGCCGTGTGCCAGGAACGACAGGCCCCGGTGACAAGCCCGTACCTGTGGGCTCTGTATGCTCTTCTTTCTACCTCTGGAAATGCTTGAAATTTTTCCATTATTAAAACAAAAACCAAGAGGCAAGAAAAAACTGGTCCTTGTCCTGTGGGTGGGGGTACTAACTAGCAGAACCTTCTTTGAAGGCAGTTTGTCAGTTATTAAATTAAAACCATGCACATCCGTGGACCCAGCGACTCCAACATCAAGAGAAGAGCAGACACGAATATAACACTGCACTTTACATGCACGTTATATATCATACGCTCATTAAGCGCACTGAGCTAGATACAGTTACTGTCTCCATTCTACAGAGGAGGTAAGTGAGGCACAGGATGTCAAAGTCAGATGTTGAAGTCCCAACCCCAGTGCCTTGGAATGTGACTGAGTTTGGCGATTAAGGCCTTTAATGAGGTAAATTAAAAGGAGACCATTAGGGTGTGTCCTAATCCGATCTGACCGGTGTCCTGGTAAGGAGAACTTAGGACACAGAGAGACAGTGGGCCCCATGTGCCCGCAGAGGAACAAGTGCAGTTGGGCAGATGCCTACCAGCCAGGGAAGGAGGCCTCAGAGGAAACCAACCCTGCTAGCACTTTGGTCTTAGACTGGAAATCTTAGAACTGGAGAAAATGAATTTCCGTTATTTAAACCAGCCAGGCTATGATAACGCTTTGTTATGAAGGCGACAGCGAGCTAATGCGCTAGGTCACACAGCCAGTCAGGGCCGGAACCAAGACGCAGGCCCAGGTCACTTGGCTCCAGGGTCCGCACCCTTAAGAGGACCCTTAAATGGCAGCGACACTGCGAACTGTTTACAATGATTGTTATCTCCAAGAAGTGAGATCGGAGGGGGGTGCAGGGAAAGGAGGAGCAAGATTCTCAATGTTTACCTTACATACTTTTATAATGTTGACGTTTTTAAAAATTCACATAGCGCATTTTAGAAAATTAAAAATAAAACCACATACATGCAAATGAGTATATGCCACCCACCCAAATGTGGGAGAGAGGAGTATATCCAGGCCCAATTTGTCTTTTTACAAGTTTCACTACAGTCTCTCTCATCCTTCCTAAAAAGCCAGCAGAGAGAAGCCAGAAATGCCTCCACAGGCGGACAATTTGCAGTGAATTAAAAGAAAAGAGAAGGTAAAATATTCGAATGTTCAGACACCTTACAACCCTCAATAATGGTGATAGTGATAGTAACTGCTATTTTCATATCACACATATGCTAGATACTGTCCACAATGCTTTATATGTATTATCTCATTAAATCCTCAAAATATCTTAGGATATAGATACTATTGTTGTTCCCATTTTCTATTTAAGGAAACTCAGGCTCAGAGAGGTTGAGCAACTTGCCAGGTTGGATGGCAGGGTCAGGATGTGAACCTGGGCCAGCCGGCTCCAGAGTGTGGCCCTGATGACCGTGCCCTTCCCGCCTCATCTCATCTCTCGATGGGCCAGTCATGCCGAGGGAGGCCTGAGTCTGGGTAACAGGTGCGGGAGGAGGCAGGAAGTAGCCCTCAGCCAGACTAGCAATCTGAGACCCCAACTTCACTGGCTTGGCACAAATTAGGAAGCAGAATAAAAGCAAATGGTGACAAGTCAACGGGGAAAGCTGGACTCTGCTACACCCTGGAGGGCGCGTGGGTCAGAGCCGCCTCATGAAGAACACCCCGGCCATTCCTGGGGAAAGAGAGATACCTGTCTTCTGCCTTAACATGACCCCTGGATGTAAACCCCAGGACTCAGAAGGACATAGGTATGTGGATGTTCACAGAGTGCCGTCTGTGGTGGTGTGGAGCTGGGGGTGACCCGGGTGCCACACCGGGGACTGGAAACGTGAGGAGTGACAGGTATACATCACGTTCAGCTGCCCAGTGGGCAGACACAACACACTGGAACTCACAGAGCGACCTGGTCAATCTCAAAACCTGTTGTTTGGGGAAAACCAGAAGAAACAGACTGAGATACGGAGCCCTAAACCACTTCTGGAAGCTCTTATTTAAATCTCAGTGTATATTTTGCAGGGATATGTACATAGCTCTAGACACACCACACACACCTCAAAGTGGGGGAAGGAAGGGAAGGACAGAGAATGAAGGAAAAAGTAAGAAAAACCTAGAGAAAGGAGGCAACGCATACTGTTTCTGCCAACAGACAAGTGGTCTATGGGAGACCAACTCTACTTGTCTGGGTGGACGAACAGGCAGAAGGCAGAAACTGGACACAGATCACTCTACTCCTTCAAAAGAAAACCAGATTTCTGTGTTCTCAAATGCCACTGTCTGTTGGGCCTGACACAGCTTTTTAACTTAGTGAGCCTAGGTCAGGGACTGAGTTTGGAGGCCCTTTCCAGCTGTGGCAGGCATCTGGCTGTCTGCTCCGTACCCATTCCTTTTTCTCCTGGATAAGGGACCCCAACTGGTCATAGGCAGTCAAGGTGTGGCATTCCTCAGGTGACCTGATTGGCCTGGAGGGGGGGGGACATGACCTAAGCGGGACCGATCACAGACTAAAGGAAGTATTTATAACCCATGAGGGATGGGCTTCCCCTCCCCCCATCCTAATGTCGTGGACAAGAAAGCAAGTGGCCCTGACTGTCACTGGCAGCCATCCTGGGACAAAAAGGCATACATCTATCTATATCTATATATCTAGATCTATATCTCTCCATACTAGGATGAAGCTAACTCTGAGAAGCTGAGTCCTTAATGACAGACATTTGAGCTGCTGATCCTACCCCACCTGACGGCCACCGCCTGATGGGACATCTAAGACACGTTAAATTTCTTTGCCATTTAGCCAAATGATGTCAAGGGTTTGTTACTTGGGACTAAGAGCATCCTAACAGGGACCCACAAACTAGGCAGCCATTTTCTGACTGTTAACATGGAATCCTCTCTGCAAGAGGGAAAGGGGGGCTTCAGAGACACCCTGACATAAGGAGATTATTTACAGGTCTCAAGTTGCACGTCCCCTGCCCGCCCAGACCGCCCCACACGTGACGCCGCAGAAACAGCCAGTTGCGCTGTCCTTTGTGCGCAAGGGCTCAGGAACCTCCCACCGCGGGTTACTTTGTTGCCCTCATCCATCACAAGAGCCGAGCTGCAGTAAGCATCCTATGTTCTATTTCTCCTGATAACAGCAGGGGGTTAATCCCCAGCTGGCTGGAGATGCGGATGAGAGCGGACAAGAAAGCCCAGCCCGGGCTCTCCTGCAGCGGCTCTGTTCCTCAATCAAAGGTCGGACTTCTGGATCTGGGCTCCCCCAAGATCTGACGACAGCGGGACTCTCTGAACTAGCACGTGGTCCGAGGCCCTCAGCAAGGAGACCCCACCGGCTGCAGTGTATCATCGGTCCATCAGGATCAAGGGAAAGGCCCGGGCAAAACGATTGGGAACTCAGAGGAACCTGAGCTCTGCAGTCAGCCTGTGCTGGGCGCCCATCACTGCTCTGCCACGAGGCAGCCCTGTGACCACGGACCAGAGGTTTCACCAGCATTGCCCCATCTATAAAATACCCACAGAAGTACCCATCTCACAGACCTGTCGTGCCGATCAAATGGACTGACACTTGGAAAGTGCTTAGCATGGAGCCTGGCACAGAGTAAAGGCTCAATAAATATGAACTGTTTTATTATCGTTATGATTTGATGGAAGATACTTAATTACTGAAGTATAAGCACATAAGTGTACCTGTTCTGAATGCACAGGTAATGAATTTTGACACCTGTCTACACCTGTGTAATCCACACCCCAAACAAGACTTGGGGGCTGGCCAATGACACATATTAACGGAGTAAAATGTGTTCTGAGGGACTCGTGGTGGCGTACGGGTGATTATCAAGCCATTTTTCCCCCACGAACGACGAGGCTGGAGCCAGGACACCTTCCTTGCACACAAAGCCCCTTTCCAGACTTGTGCGGCCAAACACAGGAAAAGGACCAGCGAGTTAGGATCTGGGAGTTGCCCCAGCTCCTCTCCCTGGGTGCTGGGCTGCCACCCCCCTAAAAGCCTCACCCTAACCCCAGTCTCTCCTATGGCAGCCAGGTTCGTTCAGAAATGCCAACATGGCCAGGTCCCTCCCCTACCTGAATCCCTTCCAAGGCTGACCTCGGGAGAAATGGATAACCTCTCCACTCCTCTCTGACCAGAGCCACCCTCCACTCCCCCTTCCTCTGATTGGCAACTTGTTTGAAACAGAAATTTTTATAGAGGAAACTGAAGACTCACATATACTTGTAAGACACTGGGAGATGCCATATTCAGGCATACCTCGCAGACACTCTGGGTTCAGGTCCAGGCCCATAATACAGTGATTATTTCAAGAAAGTGAGTCAAATGAATTTCCCAGTGCACATAAAAGTCATGTTTAGACGGTACTGTACTCTTTTAAGTGTGCAAGAGCATTATGTCTAAAAAACCCCCAAAATGCCTATCCTAATTTAAAAATAGTTTATTGCTAAAAAATGCTGGCCATCATGTCTGAGCTTTTAGCGAGTCGCAATCTTTTTCCTGGTGGAGGGTCTCGCCTCGATGTCGGTAGCTGCAGACTGATCGAGGTGGTGGTTGCTGAAGGCTTGGGGGGGCTGTGGTATTTTTTAAAAAAGACAACAATGAAGTTTGCCACATCGATTGACTCTTCCTTTCACGAATGATTACCGTTAGCATGCGATGCTGTTTCATGGCATTTTACCCCCAGGAGAAGTGCTTTAAAAAAAGTCAATCCTCGGGCGCCTGGGTGGCTCAGTTGGTTAAGCGACTGCCTTCGGCTCAGGTCATGATCCTGGAGTCCCTGGATCGAGTCCTGCATCAGGCTCCCTGCTCGGCGGGGAGTCTGCTTCTCCCTCTGACCCTCCCCCCTCTCATGTGCTTGCTCTCTCTCATTCTCTCTCTCTCAAACAAATAAATAAAATCTTTAAAAAAAATAAAAATAAAAAGTAAAAAAATAAAGTCAATCCTCTCAAAGCCTGCTGCTGCTTCATCAACTAAGTCTATGTCATATTCTAAATCCTCTCATCATTTCAACCATCTTCACAGCATCTTCACCTGGAGTAGACTCCATCTCAAGAAACCGCTTCCTTTCCTCATCCATGAGAAGCAGCTCCTCATCCATTAAAGCTTGATCATGAGATGGCAGCAACTCAGTCCCATGCTCAGGCTCCACTTCCAATTCGAGTTCTCTTGCTGTTTCCACCACATCTGCAGTGACTTCTGCCACTGCAGTCCTGAACCCCTCAAAAACCAAGAGTCGGACGCTCATCTGACTGAGCCACCCAGGCGCCCCAACAAGATATATTTCTTAAATAATAAGACTTGAAAGTCACAATGACTCCTTGATCCATGGGCTGCAGAATGTATGTTGTGTCAGCAAGCACGAAAACATGAATCTCACTATCCATCTCCATCAGAGCTCTTGCGTGACGAGGTGCATTGTCCGTGAGCAGTAATATTTTGAAAGGAATCTTTTCTTTCTGAGCAGTAGGTCTCAGCGGTGGGCTTAAAATATTCTGCAGACCATGTTGTAAACAGATGTGCTGTCATCCAGGCTTTGTTATTCCATTTATGTAGCATAATTCTTCAGGGCCTCAGGGCGCCTGGGTGGCTCAGTCGTTCAGCGTCTGCCTTCGGCTCAGGTCATGATCCCAGGGTCCTGGGTTCGAGCCCCGCATCGGGCTCCCTGCTCGGCGGGAAGCTTGCTTCTCCCTCTCCCACTCCCCCTGCTTGTGTTCCCTCTCTAGCTGCCTCTCTCTCTTTGTCAAATAAATAAATAAAATCTTTAAAAAAAAAAAAAATTCTTCAGGGCCTTGGGATCTTCAGAATGGTCCATGAGCACTGGCTTCAACCTGAAGTCACCAGTTGCCCCTACCAAGAGAGTCAGCCTGTCCTTCGAAGCTTGAAGGCCAGGCATTGACTTCTCCTCTCTAGCTATGGAAGTTCTAGATGGCGTCTGTATAATGGTTACTCTATGTAGCCATTTGGGACTGACTTTTTTCCTCGGGTTCATCTACACTGATGCATGTTATCAATAGTTTGTTCCCTTTGGCTGCTGAGTAGGATATCACGGTATGGATGTACTAGAGTTGGTTTAACCATTCATCAGCCCCCCCATATTTAATTTTTAATAAATTGTCAATCTGCCCTGCGTCGGGCTCCCTGCTCAACGGGGATTCTGCTTCTCCCTCTCCCTCTGCTCGTGCGCTCTCGCTCTCTTTCTCTCTCACTCGCTCTCCCTCTCAAAAAAAAAAAAAAAAAAATCACCAATCTGGGTTGGCAAGTGGCTGTACCATTTGATATTCCCACCAGCAGAGTACGAGAGATCCAGTTTCTCGACATCCTTTCCACTGGCAACCTTTGGTTCATTCATTCAACCCAGACTGACCGAGCAGCTCCCGTGTGCCAGGTCCTATCCTAGATACTATTCTGGGTTTACAGTAACGAACAAGACGTGTACTTGGCATCACGTAATCTGTATCACCACAGGATCTTACGTGCTAAACGGTGTAGGCAGGCAACACACAAGTCAACAAATTGATTATGGTAAGTGCTGCGGAGAAAATCAACAGTGATGCGATAAGGAGAGCACGTGCAGGTTTCAGCAGGGCGGGCGGGCAGTCACCCAGATGGCCTGGTTTGAGTCCTGCTCTGCCACTTCCTAGCTGTATGGCTCAGTAAGTGAGCTGCTTATCTGTGCCTCAGTGTCCTCATCTATAAAACCGGTAGTATCTACCTCCTAGGGCTGTTGGGAGGATTAAAGGAGTCAACAATATCCAGAACACACTTCAGAGCAAGCACCAGGCCTGGATGGGGAGCCCATCTGTTTCAGAGTCTCTGTAAAAGTCTCTCAGCCACGTGGGTGGCACAGCTAAGGAGCCACAGTTCCAAGCCTTGTGGATTTCCTAAGGCGCAAGGCACCCAAGTGCTCTGGAGGGAGGCTGCCCTCCCCCTGGGGTCCGAACCCTCCTCTGGGAACAGGCAGCCATGGGCACAGCAGAGCAAGGGACAGCAAGGGCCTCCACTTACCGAGCCACCGGCAGAGGCCCCTCCAGCAGAGTGGCTGCTCGGGGTACCCGGGTCTCTCCGCACCCCAGGAATCTGACATCATTCCCAGGCTGGAGGGGGTGCTGGCAGACTCACCTGGGCCCGCACTGCAGGGCGGGGGGCACTGGCAGAGGGCCTCCCCAAGCAACTGGCCCACGAAAAGAGCTATCTCCTGTGCCGGGGCCCGAGAAGACAAAGGTAATTTGGAAACTCCCCTCCCTGTCCTGTCCTGCCCCTCTCCCGGGCCTGGCCCAGAAGAGGGAACCGAGAGAACATACTGGTTGGCATCTTATAAAAGAAACAGGGACCCGGGGAGGGAGGGTGCTGTTGGCAGCTCCGGGTCTGGGGGGAAACGAGGTAATCTTCGTGGGGAGTGCACTCGGGCCCTTCTCGAAGAGGAAGTGAGGCCCAGAGACTTTCCGAGGCAGAGGCGGGGCTGCTGGGACCTGGGCTGCGGGCCTCCCCGTGGCCTGGCCTGGGCTGGCAAGCCGCTGCTTTCCCCGGGAGCCGAGAGTCTGGAACCAGGGCACCCTCTCCTTAGATAAAGCCCCTATTATCCCCGCACACTGAGTGGCCGGAGGACAGCGCGCTTCAAGGTGCTGCGTGGGGGGGGAGGGCTGGAGCAGCTGCCCGTGACCCTGGCTTGCAGCAGGTGGTACAAACTGTCCTAGGGGAAGGAATCAGGACACCGAGCCTTGAGAGTACACGCAGGAGTTAAAAAACCAAACCGAACCGAACAGTGTCACTGCTCTCCTTAAAACCCTTCCGTGGTTCCCAGGGGCCGCGGGAAGAAAGTCCAAATCTCTTATCACCAGGCCTAGTATGACAGGCCTGATGACCCGGCCCCCGCACCCCCAATCAGGGCCCATATCAGGTTCCCCCAACACGCCTCAGCCGCGCACCATCTCGGGGCCTCTGTACAAGCTATTCTCTCTGCCCAAAACACCTCTCCCCTGGGGGAGTTCCTCTTTATCCTTCAAGCCCAGGCTAGCGGGGCACTTCTTCAGGAAAAGTCTTCTCAGACCCTCCCAGACCCCCCCCGCCAATCTCCCGCCCTGCTACTCTCTCAAGGTACCCTGGCTTTTCCTTAAGAGTTTAATTGCCAGTTAAATTATGTGGTTATTTGAGTGATGATCTGATATCTATCTCCCCCACCAGCTGGTGAGTGCCGTGAAGTCAGAATAATGGTAATGATATTATTACTTTTAACAACAGCTCACATTTATTAACACCTATGGTGTTTCACAGCATTATCTCATTGACTCCATACGACAGCTCTGTGGGGTCAATACTGTCCGTATCCCATTTTACAGATGGGGAAGCCATGTCAGTCCTGCCAGGGGACAATGGTTTGGGGGCACCCGATGCCCAGGTGACATTTCCGATCATTCCTTCCCCCTAACACCCGTGGCAGGGAGGAGGGAAGATGCTCACTGAGGACAGAAGCTCAGGCCCATAAGACACACTTCTGTCACACTCTGGAATGACAGCCTCTGATTCCAAGGTCCCCTTCAAGCTCGAGTCCCTCCCCAATCAGAGAAGACATTAATTTCACACACTTTTACTGTGCAACTATGGTGTGTTGGATGAGGTGGCCTGAGCACTAGAGACAGAGCGACAAACAGGACACACGGGGCCACACGTTCACACAGCTCATTTCTGCTCGGGAGGTGGACGCAAGGCCGGGTTTCGGAGCAAGATCAGTCAGTGGTTGCCCGGGGTGGGGGGTGGGGGTGGGGAGAGCAGGAGGAACAAACAGGTGGAGCATGAAACTATTCTGTACTGTACTGTGATGGTGGATCCGCAAAAACCCACAGAACGGAGAATGCGAAGAGTGAACCCTAATGCAAATGAGGCACTTTAGCTAATGATAATGAACATCAGTTCATCAGTTGTGACAAATGCACCACACTAACAGGAGATGTAAAGACCAGGGGAAATCGTGCGGTGGGGACAAGTCTGTGTGATCAATTTCCTATAAATCTGAAAACTGCTCTTCAAAAACAAAAACCCCCAAAAGACCCCCCAAAGCCCTCTCTTGAACCCACTCCCATCAGCCACTTGTCCATCACGTCGCCTGTCCTCACTTGGCCTCAGGGGCTCTGTGCTCCCTGGGTCTCCCCCTCCCTTGGCCCCCCATTCCCACCTGTTCTGTGGATTCTTCATCATGACTCTGGACAGCTTTTCTCTTCTCTATCAACACTCCTCCCTTGGTGATCTCGTCTAGTCTCCTGGCCTTAAATACTGTCTCTTTGCTGAGGACTCCTACATTTCCTTCTGCAGCCCAGACCTCTCCCCTCAACTCCAGACTTGAACATCCAGCTGCCTCCTAGCTGGCTAGCACAGCTGCCTAAAAGGCGTCTTACGTTTAACAGACCCAAAGGTGTATTCTCGATTCTTCACACCACCTTCACCTTCTCCTTGCAAACCTCCACTCAGGTGGTCCTCGACTCAACGTCTTCCCTATTCACCTGGTATTGAGGCTAAAACCTTAGTGCCATCCTTCCCAGGTACTCCCCCACCCCACCCCGCCAACCCAGTCCATGTGGTCCCACCTTGAAAATATTAGGATCTGCTTACTTCCCCGCACAGTGTCTCTTGCCTGGACCATGGACTTGGCAGGAGCTTCCGCCCTAGTTTCCTGGCTCCCACCCCTGCTCCCACACACAGCCAGAGGGACTCTGTTAACATGACTCAGATCACGTCCGTCTTGTGCTCAGAACCTTCCCGCTATACATTTAGGAGAAAGCCTCAGTCCCTATAAGGCTTCCCATGCAATTCTCTCTGACCTCATCTCCTCCCATGTTGTCTTTTATTTTAGCCATTGAGATGGGTGTGTAATGGTATCTCCCCGTGGTTATCATTTGCATTTCCATGATGATGATTAAGAACGGTGAGGTATGCACTTTAAATAATAATTATAAATCAGTACCATTAACACAGCATTTATTATGTGCCAGGCACCATGCTAAGTGCTTTTATACTGCGTGATCCCTTTCCAAACCTTTTGGGCCAGATGTAGTTTAGAATTCTGGAAAATTTGGATTTTAGACGGGCAAAAGAGCTTGTACCCTGGCAGGGTATGGGGAAGCAGCCATCACACGGATATTTCTGCAGCAATGATAATCGGTCAGTTTGGATCATGTTCCAACCTGGGATGGTGGATCTGTATGAAATCCCTAACTCTCCACAACCATCTTAGGAGGTAGGTAGTATTACCACCTCCAGTTTATAGACAGGGAAGTTGAGGCACAGGGAGGTTAAGTGCTTTGGCCATAGTCCCGCAGGTAGAACTGGAAGGCTGGAGTCCCAACGCAGGCCATTTTTACTACAGTCTTCCACCCCAGTTCTTAGGGTAGCTGACAGGAAATGAATCAATGCTTGTATGAGTGAATGAAGAAATGAATGAATGGGATTAAAAGCTGGGAAAGTCGGAGAACCCCGGCTCTCCAGCTAATCATTGCTCATGGCAGGAAAGTCAAAGGCACTGAGCCAAATCTGTGTGTTTAACCTAATCAATGTACTTTGAATCCAAGATCTGCCCAGATATAAGGCAAGATCCCCGCCCCCCCAAAAAATAGATCCTCAGGAATAAGAGTTGTCTTTTAGAGTTTTTGTATTACCTTATTTCGAACACAGCACTATTTGGCAGAGACACATTAGCTCCTAAAGGCTTAAATGATACTGGTTTCCATAACGATAAATAGGAGACCTACGTTATAACAGACTTAGAAAATATTCCCAAGGGCATGCCCTGGTCATTCCACGTGCTGTAAGTCACTTAAACAGGCCTTTTAAAGATTCTTTTACAAAGGAACTGGGACAAATAATTGTTAAGCAATATTCATTTATTTTAAACAAACTACTTGATGCAAAGTCTTACGAGGCACTGAACTAGAATTTGGGAAACTGAAAAAAGTGTGTGAGGTAATACTGAAACCTGTCTTGAAGCAGAGTGCCACTGGGGGGGATGAAATTTCATTTTCCTCAATTTTTTATTCATATTGGAATGATTAGTCTGATTGACTCAAAAACAAGTGCTTATAATAACCACTCTTATGTGTTCACATTCATTTGTTTATCCATTTTCAGTAACTGTCCTTAAAAAAAAAAATCAGGATTTTTTCCCCTAGAGATTTTATTTTTTTAAGCAATCTCTACACCCAACATGGAACTTGAACCCACAACCCGCGATCAAAAGTCGCACGCTCTATGGACTCAGCCAGCCGAGCACCCCTAGGGTTCTGTTTGGTTTTTTTTTTTTTTTTTTTAAAGATTTTTTATTTATTTATTTGAGAGAGAGAGAATGAGAGAGAGCAAGCACATGAGAGGGGGGAGGGTCAGAGGGAGAAGCAGACTCCCTGCCGAGCAGGGAGCCTGATGCGGGACTCGATCCAGGGACTCCAGGATCATGACCTCAGCCGAAGGCAGTCGCTTAACCAACTGAGCCACCCAGGCGCCCCTAGGGTTCTGTTTGTTGTTTTAATTTTTTAAATGTAACAAAGTAAGTTAGTGTGGTTGGCTATAGTTTAGAGATCACCAATACACAACTAAAAAGGGGAATTAAAAAAACCCAAATGTCTGATAATATGTGACTGGGTTCCTGAGGCTTGGGATATCGTTTCCAGTGAAAGCATAATACGTAAGTTCAAGAAGTGCCGTATCATGCTTTCAGATGGACATGGAAATGATGGACTTTGGAAATATGTATAAGTGGCCAGAAAAATGACTCTCGTGAAAAGGATGCCTGTGAAGAGTAGAACATTGTTTTCTGATATGTGAGAAGATGTAAGCAACATTTACATTTCACCATTTTTTATACCATAATGATTCTAAATGTGTCACAAAATTAATAAACTTAAACATAAATAGACAGCTGATTATGTCATCTATAATCCCTATACAGTTCAAGTAGGCCCCAAAATTTTTTAAAAATCTCTTTGAAAAGGTGGGGAAACACCTTGTTTTAGGACACACACTGGGAAGGAACAAATTAGTTAGCAAATGTGATCGTCTGGGAGGATTCTGGGTCCTTTGATTTCTTCTTCTTCTTTTCTTTTTTTAAACAACACGCAAGTATTTGATGTCAGAGATGCAAACAATACAGCTTTTTAAATGTGAAGCTCACCCAAGAACCCGATAAAGTAGTAGTCCTCACCCTTGGCCGCACCCTGGAAACATCTGGGGAGCTTTAAAAGAAAAAACATCCCACGCCTGGTCCCACCCTCGGTGATGCTAATGAACTGGTCTGGGGTGGGGCCCAGGCCTTGGGAGTTTCTTAGTGACTCTAATACGCTGCGAGGAGGAGAAGCATGGAAGCAAAATTTTTCCAATTTTTTTGGCAGAATGTGTTACTAAGTGTCTTTTAGAAAATAAAAAGGTCCCAGAGCCAAAGAAGCAGGATTCTTTCCTGCAAGATTTCTGAGCCCGTAAAATGCAAATGTCGACCATGACTTCTACGGGAAGAAGCCACAGTGCAAGGGGGACACCTGTGTGAGTCTGTGTCTGTCTGTCTGCTCAACATTCCTTCTTTCGAGCAGCCTTGCCATTAGCAAGCCCTGTCCACTCCACCTCCTAACCCGCCCCCATCCATCCTCCCTCTCCTCGCCCTACCGTGGTCCTGTTTTCCATGGTCTCCTGTCTGAAGCAGCCGCTGCCCCTGCAATTCATTAGCCACAAAAGTGAGCTAGTGAAGGTGCCTGGGGCACAGAGAGTTTGAAAAAGCTTTGGCTTCCAACTGACACCGCCCCACAGTGTCCCTAGGTGCCACACTAGGACTGTGGACGGGGCCTGCCTTAAAGTGAAGGCAGCCAGGGCTGTGGCAGAATGAACCTGGGTCCTCAATGCCACTGTGCAGCTGCCAAGTCATGGGCCCAGAAGGTGGCCCAAAGAACCCCTGGACTTGGGAGCTGGGGAGCCCACCCATTCCCTGACAGCCTACACTAACACAAATGGGGTTTCCTGTTATTTGTAGCCAAAAGCATCCGCACCCTACACTCTCTGTGAAAGTACCCTATTTACTGGTCATACTCATTTTCCTGGGGAAAATCACCGTATTTCTTTTTCTCGCCGCCTCTACAACAGCAGAGACATTTGTCTGTCCTGTTCACGGCTCTGTCCGTAGTACCTGAAACACCGCCTGCCAAAGAGCAGGGACTCGCTATTTGCTGAGACAATGACTGAGCTCAGTTCTGGCAACAGCTCCTCAAGGTAGGTGTTCCAAATACCCAACTCCTCCCAACGTCTCCCCGTTGTCACCCTGCAGTTCCACTGGCCTTCCAGCTCCTTCGCAGAGCCGAGCTCTTCCCAGTCCAGAACTCCGTGGATGCTGTTCCCTCTACCGGGAACGCTCCCTCACATTCCACTAAGGTCCTCTCCTCCCTCCGGCCTCCCCTCAAGTGTCAGTCCTTACCACAGACATCTCCTGACCCCTCCAAACACATCAGGCCTCCCTGGGAAATGCCCTCACGGTCCCTCCATCGGGGCACCTAGTGCAGATGCAATCACACAGCTGTTTCTCAGATTCTGGTTTCCTCCCCTGAACTGAGTTCCAGGAAGGTGGGGACCCCTTTGTATTTCCAAAGCCCTAGAGGGCCTGGCACACAGAAAGTGCTTAATAAATTGCACAACTGACTATTGTGGCCAGGACACTTACTGCTCACTGAACACTTTCCAGCCCCCATGCGACAAGTTCTGGGTGTGAGCAGAACTGAACTGTGTCACTCTGGGCCTTGACATCTAAGTGCTATGTGACTCTCTTGTTCCCTCTCCTGCCGGTGACCCTGGAAGCTACGTGTTTCTAGTCGCTTCAAGACGGGAGCCCCCATTGACCTGCGTCTCTAAGGTACAATGTAAAGCACCCCCCACCTGACCTGCCTGGTGTCACGAGTAAGGAAATGACATCTGTGGGGTCCAACTTCTATGATTTCGGGGTCAACCTGTTACCGCAGCAGAATCTTGCCTATCACTGGCATTCCTGTGAATGGAGGTAGGCAGCTCGATGCAGAGATCATTGTGACCACAGATGGGAGGTGAGGAGCAAGGCGGTGTGGTGTGGCCTCTGGCCGCCAGAAATGAACCTCAGTGATGGGAAGAGAGAATAAGGGGATGGAACAACTCGTCCCTGGGGAATCGCCACTTTGAATTCCTGACGTGAGGGATGAGAGGACCCAGAGCCCTCCCCCTGCTCTCCCCAAACAGAGCCTGCCTGGGGGCCCTCATCAAACACAGCTCCTTAGGGATCCTGGCCAAGTCTCAGCCCCTGGGGACAGGAGGAGGCTGCTCAGAAGCCAGAAACGGCCTGGAAAACCCGATTAGCTAGAGGAAGCTGAAGCAGCAAGGCTGCACGAAAGGGCCTGGGCTAATTCGGGCTGACAACCTTCCCGCGGAATCACCCACTGGGGCTCTGCCCTCTCGGCTCCATCCCAGAGAAAAAATCACACTGTCAGGTCTAATTTGGGATTCGGCTGATGGGCTGAGCAGAGCATCCATGCGTTCTGGTCACAGAGGTCAAGGGCAGCCCACACGCTAGCGGCCAGTGCTGAAAGGCCCCGGGACTAGTGAGTTGGAAAAGGACTGGAAAGCCAACTGCAGTGGGTTTCCAACACACACTAGAGCCGCTCTGCTCTGCTCCCACGAGATTTCTGGCCCAGGCCTTGGCTGTACAAGCCCGTTCCCAGAGCACAGCGCTGCTACATCCAGCTTAGGGCTAGATGCAAAGTAAATAGTCATATTTGGAAAATAAATCATCGTAACGGCACCAGCGAATGCTTATTATCTTATAGGCCGGAGACTAAGCTCCCTAACCTCTGACACACAGTAAGGCTAATGCATATAAGCCTTGATCACCCACCACCTCCACCACCTTGTCTATTATGTAACTACTTGGCACCAGGCACTACTCTAAGTATCTGAGCTCCACAATCACTTTTCAATTCTCAAGGGCTAGGAGGCCCCTGGGTTGCACTCCCTACCCGGGGCTTAGCTGGGCTCTGGAGCCTGTGCTCTTGGCCACCACGTCAAACCATTTTTGATATCGCCATTTTGATTTCAAGAAGCCTGCCCTGAAATCCCAAGGCAGGGTTTGGTGTCCCTTCTGAGTTTCTGCAGCCCTGTGGCTTCCTGTGTTAGAACTCTCATCACTCCAGGCTGTTTACCTACAGAGCTCTCCCCAAATACTATCTCTCAGGAGGGCATCCCTGTAAGCCTAGGGCCCAGCACCGGACCGGGAAATGGGAAATGCCCCATGTCTGTGAGACGGATGGATGGCGACCCAAGTCCCAACCCCTCATTTTACAGAGGAAGGGGGATGGAGATTCAGACAGAAGAGCCGTAAGGGGTAGTTTCACTGAAGAAAGGGGACATGGAGAAGGAGAAACTGCTCCTTGATGAGTCTCTTCCTCCTCTAAGGCCCAAAGCTGCTTCCAGGAGCCCCTTCTGACCTCCGGGCTAGCGAGGTGAGGTATCTCCTCTGGCGGCCCACCACCCCCTGGGCTTCTCCCCATCCAGCCCTGAGCGCTCTGGACAGTCACTGCCACTGAGGGCCTGCCTCCCTCACAGGATGAGGAGCCCCACAAGTGCAGGGTCCACCCGGCCATGAGCTGGTCCCCACACCACCACACTACAGGGCTGGACACAGAGGAGGCTCATGGTTAAGTGTGTGTTGAATTGGCCAGCAGAACCCCAAGAAAGGAAACAAGGCCAGAGCCTCTTTCTAGGAAGAGGAATTAAAAGCACAGATACAATTTGGAAAGGGGAGGCCAGGAGGTCTTCTCAGCCATCGATCTGCAAGCCAGGAAGAAGACACGGGGTTTGTGCTACTCACCAGGACTGGATCAGACCCAGGGAGAGGTAGTTAACACAGCACGGATGTGGTTCACAAGAAAGCTTTGTAATGACTGAAACCTCCCCAAAGCAAAATATGCGGCCCTGTTCCTCCCTGGCTGGAAGGATTTAAACCGAGGTCACAGAGCCAGCAGTCTGGGACCCCAGACAAAGCGCAGTGCCAAGAGCGAAGGCTCTGGAGACAGACTGCAAATGTCCCCGTCCCTGGCTCCTCTACTTGGTAAGTGGCTTCACCACTCTGTGCCTCAGTTTCCAAGTCATTACTGTGGGGGAGATCACAGCAGCGACTTCACAGGGTGAGTGCGGCGGCGGGGGGGCGCGGAATGAGATCATGCACGTAAAGTGCTCAGGGAAGGGCTGGGCACAGAGTCAGGACCCATTAATGTTAATGATTATTGTTTTTCTTCCCCTGTGGAGCCAGACACTGTTGGCTAGCTAACCCAACTGACATTCTTAAGTCCCTCTTCCCCTGGTTTCTGCCCCAAGATAAGCTGGAAAGCTAAATGAAATTTCCCACCTTCCTTGGAGCTATGGGAAGCCACGTGACACATTTCTAGCCAGTGAGATGTAAGTGGAATCTTCTGGGGGGATTTTGGCGGGGGGTGGGGGGTGGGAATGCTCAAGCAGTTCACGACGGGAAAACACGTGCTGCTTGGGGACCTTCCCCTCCTTGTCATGGCTAGAGCCACAGCAGCAACCTTGCGACCTCGAGGGGAAGGCTGAGAGAATCCAAGAAGCTCCAGACCAGACACCACTCAGCCTCTGAACTAACCTCGCAGCCAAGTACCTCTGGGTTTGTTACAGGAGAGAAATCAATCCTCATTTGTTTAAACCGCTGTGAGCTGGGTTTTCTGTTCTTGCAGCTAAAAGCATTCCTGGCCGATGCACCCACCATAACACAAATGGCTCGGGGCACAAGTCCACGCTAACAGTTCGCCAATCTCTGTGCAGGTCCCTGGGTGAGAACCCCTGACCTGGAGGAGAAAGTGTGGGAGTCTGGGCCCGAACAGTGCTTACGATGCCTCAGTCACCGTATTCTGCTCTTCCTTTTCAGCTGCATCTAGTCCCATCTGTGCAATTATTCACTTAACATTTTCTTTAAACCACTTCATTTTCATTTTTAAAATTTTATTTTTAAGTAATCTCTGCACCCAGCGTGGGGCTCGACCTCACGACCCCAAGATCAAGAGTCGCACAACTCCACCGACTGAGCCAGCCAGGTGCCCCAGTAAACCAATTCATTTTTAAACTTAAATATATATGTATACACGTATTTATGTACACATGTATATGTATATGTAAATATATATATATGTATATTTAAAAAGGAAACCACAGTACTACCAAAATGAAAAGTTGGCATCTTTTGCTGCAAAAGTAACTTAATAACTAATAACAAATACAATGTAAACAAAATATGTTCCTCCACAAATCACTGAAAATTATCTGATGTAACATAATTTGGGTTCATTGGACTGGTAAGAATTCTTCATTTTTGCCTTCTATCGGGGAAAAATATATCAGAAGATCTGGCAATGCTCGGCATTTTCACAGGGGAACTGAGGGCAAGAGCTAAGTAGGGGCGGCCCCTCGGAGAGGGGACACATTGTCCTATTTGCCAGGATTCCCGAAACCCTGTTCTGAAGTGAGATAATTGGTTTAGCTCTCCCGCAGGCCAGTGGAAGAATTAGGTTGGGCACCCACCTTACTGCGTCCATTCGGGGCCTCCTCAGAGAGGCCTTCCCGGATTACCTTGCCTAAAATTGCCCGTTTCTCCCAGGCAGCCCCCTTCCTGCTTTACTCATCGCTGTAGTTCTTCTCCCCACCCGACTTCTCCTACGTTCACCTGTTTGTCTGTCTGTTGTCTTATTCTCCAGGAGAATGTCGGTTCCCGTAGAGAAAGGATTCTGTTTTGTTCATTCCTGAAGCCCCAGCGCCTAGAACATCACAGAAGGGGTTTAAATGCATATTTACTGTTATGGTCGGGAAGCACCAAGGGAAGACTGAGGAACCATTATAGCCTGGAGGAGATGAAGCAGAGGCAGGACAACCACAAAGTGTGGCATCCTGAGTAGGATCCTGGGGTAGAAGAGGGTCATTGGCGGAAAAGAAGCAAAACATGACTAAACCCTGTGATTTAGTTCATCCTACTGGACCGCTCATTTCCTGGTTCTGGTAATCGTGACAAGGTACATTAAGATGGTAACATGACGGGACACTGCGTGAAGGGTCGACATGTGAATTTTCCATATGTTTTCTGTAACTTTTTTGAAATCTAAAATTCCTTCAAAATAAAAAGTTTTTTTTTTTTTTAAGATTTTATTTACTGATTTGAGAGGCAAAAGGGAGAAGCAGGCTCCCAGCTGAGCAAGGAGCCCAATGCGGGGCTCGATCCCCAGGACCCTGAGATCATGACCCGAGCCAAAGGCAGATGCTTAACCGATTGAGCCACCCAGGCGCCCCCAAAATAAAAAAGTTAAGAAGGAATTGTGCTAAGAAGCATTCTTTGATGGAAATTTGGCCCCTTGAGACTGTCCCACAAACACACTCTGGGTATGTGGGCGGAGCCTTAGGCCAGGAGGAAGGAATGTGAGGAGATCCAACAAACAGCCAAGAGAGAAGTGGCTGTCTGGATTCGCTCAGTTCCCAAAGCTTGACTCCCTGGTCCCTGCAACTCGGCCAACAGCACTACCCGCGTGCAGAGTCTGGATGCCAGAATCTTCTGGTCTCCACTTTCCATACTGTTAGGGCCATTTGGTGCTCAAGGATCAGATGATGCCCCCACTCCCACTGCTCCCGAGCACCCTGACTGCATCCTGCCAACAAAGGTTGGTGTCCTCATTTACGAACGCCCCACTAGCAACTGGAACGTCACTGCTTAGTCTATGCCAAAGAAACAAAAGAGGATGTTCACTAGCAAAAACCCCCGAGACCTAATTATAATATATTCAAAATCTTTCTATCACGGATATTTACTATATGTACATATTTTAATTATGTGTAAGTACCTATACTGTAGACTTAGCCTGAAGGGAAACAGCACATCCACACGAGGGGGGGGGATGGTGAGGGGATCATTCTGTATCTTGATTGGGGTGGCAGATACACAACCGAATGCATTTGCTTCAAATCAAAGAACTGGACATCCAAAGAGTGGATTTTATTCTGTGTAAATTTTAAAAAGTAAATGGAGTTAAAATTGAATTAAAATTTAATTAAAAAAAAAAAGTGTGATACACCGACAGATGCTATGAACCAAGATCTCCAAGCTCCACCGTTGCTGGGGACAGTGGGAAACGTGCTGCAGAGGCTCCCACACAGAGCATGGCCTCTTCTCTCTTCATATTGCAAAGCACGTAAGTGTGTCTCCGCATGAGGAGGACCGTTCGTGTGCGGGAAGAGGGGTGGCAGGACGCCCCCCGACTGCTGATGCAATTACCTCCGAGGGAGGATGTGAGGCTTGTGGGTGACGTGTAGGACAGTGAAGGAGACTTCCATTTTCCCTTCGACACTTTTTCAAATAGTTTTTAAAAATAACAGAGGCCTACGTGTCCTAGCCGCACAATTTAAGCAAACAGAGCCACACTGTACTCACCCTCTGTATGTTCTGGACACTAGTGCTCCCTGGGGGTCCCAGGAGAGCCGAGGTCAGAGACTGTGCATCTACAGAGAAGTACGATACGAGGTTATGTCTTTGGCCAACCTGAGCCCTCCTGCTCCAGTTTCTGTCAGTCACAAATTCACTCCCTCAACGAGTACTTATTGAATACCTGCTCTGTGCTAGGGACCAAAGGTACGCCGGTGACCAAGACAAAGTCGCTGTCCTCAGAGAGCAGACGTTCCAGGAGGAGAGGAAGACAATAAATAATGCGGGGTCAGGGAGTGGTGAGTGTTTTTTTTTTATTTTTTATTTTATTTTTTTTTTAAAGATTTTATTTATTTATTTGAGAGAGAGAGAGAATGAGAGACAGAGAGCATGAGAAGGAGGAGGGTCAGAGGGAGAAGCAGACTCCCTGCCAAGCAGGGAGCCCGATGCGGGACTCGATCCCGGGACTCCAGGATCATGACCTGAGCCGAAGGCAGTCGCTTAACCAACTGAGCCACCCAGGCGCCCGAGGGAGTGGTGAGTGTCTTGAAGGAAACTAAGCAGGGTGAGCAGAGGGATGGGCCTGCTGCTTCCCAGACTGGTCAGAGAAGGCCTGAGGAGAGGACAGACACCTCAATGCAGAAGGACCACAGAGCAAGAGCCTTCCAGGCCACGGGAATGAATGGCCAGTGCAAAGGACCTGAGGCATAGTACGTGTGTGGAGCATTTTAGGAGCCAGCAGGAGGCCTGTGTGCCCGGCGCAGGATGAGTGAGGGGACGAGTGGAGGGAGGTGACAGGGGCAGATGGAAGGCCATTATGAGGATATTTCCTTCAGACAATTCTGTGCAGAGGAGTGGCAGAGAAATAGCACTTCTCCTGACTTGTAACTTTATATTATTAATTTACGTCTTAAAATATTTAGTATGGTTGTTCATATGTGAATGGATATTTCATGAAAACTTTATATTATTAATTTATGTTTCTGAATATTTAGTAGGGTTGTTCATATTTGAATGGATATTTTATGGATGAATGAATGTCTCCAGGCTGAGCGGCCACTGTCCGTATTGTTCACCTTCACATTTCAGTTGAGGCCAAGTACTTACTGAGGCAGGGAGGCGAGATCTGAGGGGATAATCGAGAACCTTCCTGTAAGGAATGGCCATTCAATTAATGACTCTCACTCCCTATGTGCCAGGCTCTGTCCTAGCAGACACATGCTGACTTATTTCACTCTCTCAATAACCCTAAGAAGTAGACACTATGATTTCACCCATGCTAGGGAACTGAGACAGAGGGGTTTACGTAAAGAACCCACTGGCTGAGGCTGCCCAGCCAGTCAGAAGTATATTACAGCTGGGATGAACCCTGGCAGCCTGGATCCAGGGCCCGCTCCTGACCACTTGGCTAGGCCAACAGTCATGGTGATCCATGAAGAGAGAGCTAACTATAGGCTGGCAATGTCTCCCTGCCCCACTCCCCCCAATCCCGCAATGTCCGAATGCTACCCAAACACCAACACTGAGCTCAAACTCCAGCCAGCTCCTCAATGAAGCTCCCCAGAAGGAAACCTAGCAAGCAGCTAGCCAATGTTCCAGAATCTAGGAATCAGGTTATCTTCAATAATCTTGCCCCTAGAGGTTCCTGGAGAAGCCAAAAGGGCTTCTTAGCCTTTCTCATGCCACAGACCCCTGTTGGCAGCCTGCTAAAGAAGAGTGTGGACTCCTCCTCAGAATCATGTTTTTAAGTGTACAAAATACAATACACAAGGTTATAAAGAAAACCAATTATACTCAGCTATCAAAGTATCTGTAAAAAAAAAACAACAAAATAACCTAATCTGAGATACAGTAATATTCGTGCTTCTTTATGAATGCTTTAAATTACAGATCCTAGTGGTGGGTCCAATAACTAGAGTAATCTAGAAACAGAGGAGTGTAAATGATATTGCACAATATCTGCAACAATTGTAATGTGATATGGAAATATTTTTACCTTCTAGTGGTGACAAAGTCACAGTTATTGCCAATACAACGTGGCTTGTGGCCCTCATTTGGAAGGAAAGGAAGTGCTAAATTTCAGACTGTAGAGGAAATAAACACGTAACTTTCTCCCCCAGCCAACTTCATGGTCCTCTGAATTCTGTCCTCAGATAGAAGGGTGCACGGACCTGAGATTAGGAATCCCGAAGCCAGACGCCAAACGGGGTGAAGGTGGAGTAGCAGGTTCCCCAGGGAGGTAACTGGTGAGCTCAGGGGCTGACTCAGATCCTTGCAAGTTGTACGGGAAGGGGTCCCTTTCTGAGTCAGTCCCCTGAACCTTAACCTTTCCCCCTCAGCACCTGGAATTCCTGTGGGAATGCCTCCCACCTCCACCATGAGTTGGCAGGGAAGGGGGAGGGCTGGTCATACGATCCAGGAGGGGCCAATAAAGCCACTGAACCTCCTCTTCCCTGCTCCTGGCCTCAGAGATGGCTCAGGGTGGCCCTGGCATTGAAGCCAGGGTGATTAGGTTCAATAAACAGCAGCCTCAGGACATGTCCTGGGACTACAGGGAAAGAGATGGTTTCTTTCTCCTGGGGCGCTCCTTAGCTGGTTGGATATATACGTGGACCTGCCTCAGAGCCCATCTGACAGCAAAACCAATACAGAGGAATACAGAGCCAGGAAGTAGAAGGAAACGGGGTCCTGGCCACCTCCTGTGAGGCTCTGGATCTAGCCACGCCTGAAGCCGTTCAGTACAGAATGTCCCAGGCCTTGAGTTCAAACACTTCCTTTGATACTTAAACAGGCTGACCTGAATTTCCATTTGTTCACAAAACCAAATGACTCGATTAACACCGAAGGACAGAGTTGAGTGCAGTTCTTGACAATTCCCATAGCTTACTACCAAGCCATTTAGGAAAGCACAAAATAAAATTAGATACAGTTACTATACATAGAAACACCAAACAGAAAAACACATATTCTTTAAAAGCTCAGAAGTAGTCTCTTGGGTAGTTGCTTTCCCTACGCTGGTCTATGAAGCCCTGACAATTGTGGTTTTAAGATGCTTTGCAGGGCAGGAGGGAATCAGAGGCACCCAGAACATTTTCCTTTATCACCAGACTTTCCATTAAAAAAAAGTCCTGGGATGATCGGGAAGCCCCTGCAATAAAGCTCCTGTAAAATTTTAATAGCTGCCTTTTTAAATGACAGTGGAAATTGCTTTTCTGCCACTCTCATTCTCCCCCTTCCCTTCTCTCAAGTGATGTATATGGCTCTTTAAAGGCACATCAGCAGCGACGTGTGGCGGTGGGAGCTGTCATGTCCATCAGTACGGGGTCCCTCCTACATGGGAGAGGTCACAGCAGAGGGGAGGATGCTGAGGGGCTGGGGAAACGGCAGCAAAGGTGGGCTACAGAGTCAGCAATTCAGCCAGAGCTCCTAGAGCCCCTCCTTACACCACCTAGGAAAGGAGGATGGCCTTGGAGTTGCCTTAGCAATCCCAACACACCCACCAGAGCAACACCCACCAGGCCCCCCTGTCTGTCACACAGTCTACACTCACAGGGCCACACATCTCGCTTCCCAGGGCTTACACCAAGAAAAAGAATCCCAGATGACAGCACCTGGGGGTGAGAGGGTATCCTGGCCTGACTCCCAGCCTGACTGGTTCCTCCCCTTGGCCACAGCGATTGGCTCTGGGAGAGACACATGGTCCATGCAGGGCCAATCAATGTAGGCCCTGGAAAGTGGCCGGAAGTCCTCAGGGGGAGGGCATGGGATGGAAGGCGGGGGCTGCCGAAGGCTCTCTGCCACCTGGGAGGGTGGGGGGCACCAGAGAATGAAGTCAAAGCTGAGAGAGGCCGAGCCCATAAGTGGAGAAGGGTGCGCTCTGACAACACCTGAGTGTTGACTCCAGTCAGGCCAGCCCCAGGACTATCAGTCCCGAAGCCATTAACTTCCCTTTGCAGCTTCAGCCAGTTGGAGCTGGGAAGATTCTGTCATTTACAACAGAAATAACTGACTGATGGAACCGGAAGGGAACCTCAGAAATCAAGAGTGCATTCCTTCATGTTTCGGTGAATGCGATCCTTTCTAAGCTGACAAAACAAAACTATGTCATGTCTCTCCAGAAACAAAACAAAATAAAAACACAAAACACTGTGTTTCAAAAATATCAAACGCCTCTCTGAAGCCCCTGTCCATAGGAACTGGGTGAAGAACACTCTGATCTAGTCTGAACTGTCTACTTGATGGATAAGGAAACTGAGGTTCGGAATGCTCACGTGACGTGTTTGGGGCCCAGGGCTAGCCAGAGGCAGAGCCAGGCCCCTCCAGAGCCCCAGCAGGTACGGGTCCTGGGGGGGTGGGGGGCGGATACTGCAGAGGGAAGGGAGGCAGCGGGTGAGGCTGCAGACACCCACACCCCCATTTACCAACAGCTGCTCCCTCCGCTTAAAAATTGGGCTTTCAGGGAAGTATCTGACAGAAGTTCCGCCGTCCCACACTAACATACGGAAAACCAGTCTCATACCACCTTTCAAAGTACTTACATGCTACTGACCTTGGTTTTGATCGTCACTGAAATCTTACGAAGCAGGGATTACATCCACTTACACCTCTCCACTCCCCTTTGCCTGGTCCTCCCGAAGACCAAGTGAAGAAGTGGTCGCTAATCAGACGGGTCAGAGACTCTGACTGCTGGCACCTGCTCTCCCAGCGGGCGGCATTCCCAGCCCCAAAGGCTAGCACCACGCCTGTGCGCTCTTTTCTCTCTCTGCGCCCAGAGAGGGCAGCTTTCTCTTGTGCTTTCTGTCTTGAAGCAGGACACACAGCCCTGTGCAGTGTTCATCCAACCTCTAAGAGGGCCCGGCCACACGCACCCCCTCTCCTGACCAAGTGTGGCTGGGGGCAGCCAGACCTTTCTCCTCCGTGCAGCGCTCATCGTGCAAGTGGGTGACACGGGAACCTGGCTCGCTGGGGCCCTTCGCTACAAGCTGCCTTCTCCTTCCTAGACTTCACCAGAGCTTCACATTGGGGCATCAGGGACCTATAATAAAGTGGTTCTATCATCCTTCATTCAGAGAAGATTCCCATTATACCCATCCTCACTCCATCTTTGAAAGAGTGATGTGGGAAAATACCTGTTCATTCAACGGCCTCCACCCACCTGCCAACAAAGAAAAGCTGCGCTGTGCAAAGACTCTGCCTTGGGAAAATCTCGGTCCTCAACTGCTAGCCACTGAGATCATCTTGCAATTAATCATGTTTTCTCTTATGACCTATATTCTATTAATAACACACTAACGACTTAGCACTAGTCCTTTCATTGATTGACTCAGTCCGCAGATAATGACTGAGGTTGGGGCACTGACTTGGAGGGTCTTATGTCCTTGTTTCCTGTCCTCCCTCCCCCCCGCCCCTACCGAAGAGAAGCATCCTGATACAGGGCTTCACTGTGCCAGGGGGTCCCGTGGCTGTCCCGCCTCCAGCCTCGCCCAAGCGACTCCACAGAAGAGCGACACAAGACAGACCTCTGCAGAGAAACTGCTGAGGAAAAGCAGCAACGTGTGACCATTTCACGCACAGCAGCCTGGCCAGAATGTCGGGACTCTGACACCACCAAATGTACTGAAGCTGTAGACTTCAGTAGGGGAACTCTCTGGCACTGCGGGTGGGAGCATACCTAGGAAGAGACATTTTGAGAGAGCGGTTGGCAATTTCTTGTAAAGAGGAAGAGACCGTAACCTCAGTGACACACTTCACTTCCCCACTGGCTGGGGTCTGGGATTCCCTGCCAAGTTCCCAGACCCATGTGGCCTTGCAAATTCTCACTCTGGCCTGAAGCACGAGGTTTTTGCTTTGATTTAACTACATGCCAGGCGCTGTGTTCAGTTAACTATCAACCCATTTAACCCTTATAACAGCCCTGTGAAGAGGGTCTAGTAGCATCCCCATTTTTAACCGACCAGCAAACCGAGGCACAGAGAGGTAACTTGCCCAAGATCATACAGCAAGTGGATGGCACAAATCCACTGGGATTTGGACCCAGTGGGTCTGGCTCCGTACCTTCATGTTGGTGTAGGTGAAGGTTTCTGCCTCAGGGATTTGAGTAGAGTGTTCTCCTCATGAAAAGGGTCAGCCTCATTCCCACAGTCCTTCGTCCGTCCCCGTCTGCCTTGTACCAGCTTCGGATGTGGAGATGACACTTGGATTTGAGAGGGTCCCTCTTGTCCCCAGAACACTAGTCCGCCGACACAGAAGGCCTGAACTCTCTGGGTGCCCCGGCCCCCCAGGGAAGGTGGGTGCAGGAGCCATCTGTGGCCAGGAGGGGGCGAGAGAGTCAGAGCAGGGCTGGTGTTCACTCTGCCCTCTGCCAAGCCATTGAACCACATGTCATTTGACACATCTTGTGTATTGAAATGACAACGCTACTTTAGACCACTACTTGCAGCCACATGCACGCCTAACTAAAACTACCTTGCCACAGCCGGGCTCTGGCAGCCCCGTGCCGTGCCATCCCCCTGGAGAGCACAAACAGCCACGAACCTGGATCTGAAAGTGTCTCCAAAAGGACTTGGCTCAGGGATGAACTTTGGGAATCAGAGATTTCCACTAAGCATGACTGATCACAGGCATCTAGAGAGGACTTGGTGTCTGAATTAATTCTCAGAGAACCTGAATTTCGAACAGCCTTCTTTCTCCCTACGGACGTCTAAGAGCAGTCAGGGAGACTGTGATTCTAGGGGCCAAGCCCAGCCCACTGGCACGACGACACTGTGGTCTGCTGGCCCCAGGCTCACAGGCTGGGGAAATCCTGCATAGTTTGTGGATCCTTTTTCCTCCTGTCACCAGCCATTTGCTGGATGTGCCAACAGTTAAGCCCCTTCCTGCACTCCATGAAAACAGCCCGTCAATGTGGCTGACTGCTGGGTGCTTTTCCACAAAGCGCTCCCCAGATCTCAGCTAATCAGATGGAAGATAGAACAGTGGTCAATCTACCAAAATAGGTCAGGCTTTATTTGTTAATCCTCTTATTCATAATATATTGAAAGGGAAGAATGAAAAAAACATTATTAGCAGCAAGAACATGTAGGGTTGTTAGTCAACTATCTGTGCCTCAGTTTGCTCACCTATAAAATGGGGATAATAATAGGGGTGTTGTGAGCACTATGAAAATCACCCCATGAAAAATATTTAGAGCAGAACCTATCATGTAGTGAGTGTTCAATAAAGGGGAGCTAATATTATTCTTACTGCTGGTGACATGGTGAACTTCTTACACTGAAGGCCCGTGAAAAGCTTCAAAACCCCCCTTTCTGTAGAGAAAGGCACTTTACTAATTCTGGCCACTTAGGGAAGGAAAAGAGCCTGAAGGTCCAGGCCAGTGAGGAGAAGCTGGCTCCAGGGCCCAGGGTCCTGTGGGCAGGAAATGGACCTACTGGGTGCTAGCTGCCCACCCAGCAGCCCTTGTTCCCTTTCTTCTCCAGGTGTTCAGTTAATACTACAGTTCCCAACCTGCCCTGCAGCTAGGGGTGGCCAACAAGAGGTGGGACTTCAAGGAAAATCCTCACCAGAGACCTGGAGCTGGACTACACTTTTGTGCCCATCCCCCTCACCCCAATTCCAACTGGATTCGACCCACTGGCTTGACTCCAGGGGTCATACTGGACCATGATGCCACCGTCTTCCACTGGGGATGGTGAAGCAGAAAGATAGAAGGATCCTGTGGAGCTGCCATACCAGCCCCAGGCTGCCAAACCCTGGACATTTTACTCACGAGAGAAACCATCTTCCATGGAATTTATACTGGTGTTATTTCTAGTCTCTGCTACTAGCAACCAAGTGTACTTTCGAACGATACTGTGGCCCTTACGCAGCAGAAGGCCAGTGGGACAGCCTTCTACACCAGAGAAATCCCTCTAGAAACCTGCCACCACGTTAAGTGCCCTCAGGCTTTAGAGGACCCTCGATCTCAACACCGGGCAGAAAGCTAGATGCAGAATTTCCCACAGAACAGGGTCACCACCATTTTGCCTTACGAGGAGGTAAAATAAGAACTATGGGAGATCTACTGAGTCAATCATTCAGCAATTATTAAGCACTACCGTACGCTGGACGCTGTGCATGGTAGGGTGGATATGGTAGACAAAATCAGGCACAGTTCCTGCCCTAAGGCGTACAGTCTAGAATGGGGGACAGAAAACAAACAAACAGGCAAACAAATACATTTTTGAGTGCAAATGGTGAGAAGCACCATTCAGGAAACCCAGGTGAATTTTAGCCCAGAGCTAAAGAGAAAGGAAAAGGAAGCCATTTGAAAAGTGGAAGTAAGAATGCCCCAGGATGTCCATCAACTGAAGAATGGATAAACAAAACATGGCACATCCACACAATGGAATATTATTCAACCATAAAAAGAATGAAGTACTGATTCATGCACGGCGTGGATGAACACAGAAAACATGCTGAGTGAAAGAAGCCAGTCACAAAAGACTACGTATTGTATGATTCCATTTACATGAAATGTCCAGAAGAGGCAAATCCATAGACACAGAAAGTAGATTAGTGGTTGCCAGGGGCTGGGAGGAGTCGGGGCGGGGGGGAGTGACTGCTGATGAGTACAGTTTTTTTGGGGGGGGGGCAATGAGAATGTTCTGGAATTAGATACTGGTGATGGTTGCACAACCTTGTGAATACACCAAAACCCACTGAATTGTGTACTTTAAGAGGGGTGAATTTTATGACATGTGAATTATACCTCAATTAAAAGACACTCAAGGGGCTACTCTGATTCAATCACTGTGTTGATAATATAGTTTCTAGTGAAAGTAAAAAAAAAAAAAAAAAAAAAAGAGTATCCCAGGAGATGGAGGAGAATGTGTGAGTCTGTTCAAGGGAACCCACAGGAGGCCTGCGTGGCTAGATCGTTGTGGCCCAGGTCAGACACATGCTTGTTATTCTAAGTACTACAGGGGACAGGGACATGATGTGTTCCAATCTACGTTTCTGAAAGATCCCTCCGGTTGTTGCAAAGAGACCGTCGGGGTTCAGAAGAAGCAGGGAGAACAATGAGGTAGCCCCTGCATTATCCAAGGAGAGGCGGTGGTGGCTGGGACCAGACTGAGGGCAGAGGGATGGGGAGGAGGAGGCGGGTAAAGATGTGAATTTCAAATTGAGGCCATGCAGGCCTTGCTGATGGGGTGGCCAGGAGGGTGACGCAGAAAAGGAAGACGCGCAGCTCTCATGAGTTTTTCGAGTGGTTTTCCGCCAGATTCAGATTGTGCACAGAACAAGAGCAGGTCACCAAACGCCAGTTAAAGGAACTGAATAAATGAACAAAATCACTGCCTGGCTTTTTTTTTTTTTTTTTTGTATTTTCAATAAGGATGTTAAATTTTCTCTCCCCACATATATATACATATATAGAAACATACATATATCCTTACCTTCAACATAATATCCTTACCCATACCTGTTTGTCTCCCACCCACTGGTAGAGAGTGGACCACTAGACACTATCAACTACCCATCTGCTCAAACCAGAAACTTGAGCGATATCCTTTTATACATATACACACCCTGTGCGGGATAAAGCTGCTAAGTCAGCAACAAGGCCCTTCCATCTCTGAGGGGGCAGAGGAATAGATAAGCCAGCAAGAAGTGAGCTCTGACTTCTGATGAACAACCTGTAAGGGAGGACAGAGGAAGAGATGCTGCTCCAGAGACAGGAAGTGTCCTCTGTCTTGTTAGTGGGGGTGGGGAGGGGTAAGGGATATGGTCCAGAGGGGATGAAAGCACTGTGAATAAATACGGTCTGGTCAGGGGAGGCAGCCTGAATTTGACCCTTCTAGCTTTCCCTAGAAAACTACCCACTGCAAGTGAAGCCCAGCAGAAGACAAAGTCATAACCCAAACGGGTCATTAGCCCCAACCCTGACAGCCACATCCGTTCTGAGGGAAACACCAGAACCCTGGAAGAATGCATCCTTATCCTGGAACCAGAAGTCGGAAAGGGGAAGGCCTGCAGAGTCTCACAGAGAACATCTCCACGGCTGCTGCCATCAGAGACCACAGTGCACACGGTGCCCCTGGACTGGTGCAATGCAATGGTCTTGCCAGGGTGTGCCAGAACCCTCCTTCTCGTTCCACTCTCATGGGGCTCATCTGGTTTAAAAACACGGTGTGAGAAACATTTCACTGGTGGTTCTTGTGTGGGGGGCTTGGTTGTGGACATAAGGCAGACTCGTCTGTGCTGCCTGCCCCACGAAGCTTCATCCGGAACACAGCCAGGGCCCCAATGCCTCGACTTGAGCGTTCTAGAACTCCCCCATGTGACTCTTATGAGCGGCAGATCTGGTCGCACTGAACGCTTCAAACAGCTGACCAACTCTGCATATTTCATTCTATGGAGACTGGAAGGAGGTCAAAGGGCTTGTCACGGTCAGTTAGAAGGGACTTCTCATGCGGCACCCACGTTCGCCTCTCCTAGTCTGACTGAGGTCCAGGTGAGTGCTCACCGACACCAATGCCGTGGACTCTCCACCTGGGGGCCGCAGCACCCTCCCAACGGGTGCCATGTGGACCGACACATGAAGTTTGTTTGGACCACGATTAAGGATACGGCAGCACCTTTCAGACAGGATGCTGAGCGAAGCAGGCCACGTGACGTGGAAGAGAATGGGGATATGATACCATCACTCAAACACAACAGAGACGCATAAACTTTTGTCACTGGATTTTCCATAAATGGGATTATATCATTTTACAATTCTCTGAATCTTGCTTTCCCTTAAGTCTGTCACAAAAATGCCTCCAAATCAACTAGCAGTGCTGTTTACCCACTCTTTTTAGCGGCTGATATTCCACAGTATGGATGTGCCATGTTTTACTCAATCGTTCCCTGAAAAATGGGCATGTATTTTATTTCCAGGGTTTTATTTGTTTGCCACTGCAAACCATTCTGTAATAAACATCTTTTGTTACTGGGGCCATTTTTTTTCCTGTAGGGTAGATTCTCAGGAGTGGGAGAGTGTTGCGCTGAAGACTATTTACGGAATATTATATAGTTATCTTACGGAACAGGTTTCAAGATCAAGGTGTAGAACTGTATGTGTAGTACGTGCTTGTTTTTGGATTGAGTATCTCTGGAAGAACACACCTGAAATGGGTGTCCTCACGGGAGGGGAACTAGGCCACAATGGATGATGGCGGGGGAGCCACTTACTTTTCACCGTCGCTCTTTTTGGGTGCCATTTGAATGTTTTATCACGTGCATATACCGCTCATTCAAAAATAAATAAAAATTCTTTTTCAGGCTGTCTTCTAAAGAGGTTGCAATGATTCACACGTTCTCTGGCAGCCTGGGAGAATACTTAGCTGAGCTCATTAATGCCCTATATTTTTCTCCTTCAAGGCTGTCCCACTCTGCCCCCTCCTTTTTTTTTTTCTTTTTTTGACCTAGTAGGAGCTGAAAGATGTCAGATTTTACCTTCCCGTGATCCACAATTCCTCCTGTTCCATAGCCCTTGGGCGGGCAGAAAGCAGACTCCCCGAGATGCTCGTCTTGACAAGGCAGCATGGCGAGCCCCTCCCAACAGCATAAGAGAGAAGCCCGAGCCAGGGTGGGAGCAAGATCCTCGGGGGCCTGCGGGCACCGACGGCTCTCTCTCTTCAGATCCTTGCAGGCCACACTGTTTTAAACTCATGCTGACTGAGCTGCCCCCTCCTAGCTGAGCGGCCCAAATGCCAAATGAGTCCCCCAAATGCCCGAAGTTTCTCAGAAAGGGCCAAGGAGGCCGGCAGCGTCTGCCGCTGCCCAAGGCACCTGCGCTCTCCAGAACAAGGCCAGAGACAAGAAACAGGAGGGAACAGGGGACAAAGAACACAAAAGAATCAAGCTCATACAAATGAGAGGCCTTCTCATTCACTTTCTATGGGCCAGGCATCCTTGACAGCTGGCCCCCAACCAAAGGCCTCGCCAGCCAATGATTTTAAGCCCCACTGTGACTCGTGAGACAGGAAACCAAAGCTGAGCCCGCACGGAGAGCAAGGGCCCCGCGTAGGGCAGCAGCTCTAACAGGAGCACCTGCGGCTCCATCGATGGTGGGAGCTCCAGACCACCCTGCAGAGGGGAGGGGACGGGAGGAGAAAGCAGCTCTGGGGAAGGTGGGCGATGGGAGAGCATGAAAAAACATCTCAAAACAGGCAGCGGGTCCACTCCATGCACGTGGTGGATTCAGTCCTGAGCTCCCATTCTGCAGCCTCCACTCAGGCCTGAGCTGGGCTTAGCGCAGGGCAGGCCCCGCCTTCGCTTGGCCAGGTCCCTCAGCCTGGGATGCCCTTGCCCTTGATCCTTCCAGACCCAGCTCAGCAACGATGTGTGCCTGTGCGTGTTGGCTAGAGCAGCCTCGGTGAGTGAGGAAAATGGGAGACAACCTGAGGGGCCACCAGCAGGGATGAGTTGATGAAGTGAGATGCAGACACACAATGCAATCTTAGGTCTCTCCCTCCCTCGTCCTCCACGGCAAGTTCATTGGCAGGTTCTGTTGCTACGGTCTCCAAAATATATCCTGAATCCGTTTCTTTTCTCCTCTTTCCTACCACTCTCACTTTTCACCTGGACAACTCCATCAGATCCCCTGCTGGTGTCCCAGAGTCCACTCTGGCCTTCCTAGCTTCTCTTCTCTGCACACAGCCAGAGCAATCAAATCAAAGAGAGATCATATCAGATTGCTTTCCTGCTTAAACATCACTCAAACTTCAACCCCTTTCATTTTACCCATTGCTCACATGCTCCCAATGGCCTCCTTTCCCTTCCAAGCTTATCCCTAACCCAGGGCTTTTTGCACATTTTGCTCTAGCTATTCTCAAGGCTGGCTTCTTCCTGCCAGTCAGGTCTCCCTGTGACTGCATACAGGGGTGAGGAGGCATGAAATCTAACTACATGCAATGACACGGACATCTCATGGACCTAATGTTGACTAGAAAGGCCAGACAAAAAGGAGCATTTACATCAAGTTCAAAGTCAGGGGTGAAATATCAAGAGAGTGGTTTTGCTTGGAAGGGAGAAGTGACTGGGAGAGAACAGGAAAGGGACTTCTGGAGAATAGAAATACTGTTTTTAGAGCTGTGTTCCGTTTGTGAAGGTTCATTTGGTACATATTTTCAGCAGGTGCCCTTGCTTATATATATATATCTGTATATCTTTATATAGATATAGTTTAATATGTCTAAATAATTAAAACATTTTGGCTGCATAATCTTTGCAAATCATAATCCTTCTTATGATTTGGGAATTTCTCACCCAGGAGCCTTAGTAGAAGCCTGGGCCTACCTCCCACTATCAAATATGACAAAGGCCAGGGACTGGTTCTCACAGCCTCGCCTGCAGCTAGGCCATGAGTACTCAACAGATGCACCCTGCCTCCATGGCTTAAATCAGCCTGGAGAACCAGGGCTTATCTACCTTGGTGTTTGAGCCCAGGGCTGCAGCTTGGCAGGGGAGGAGCTCACTGAGGCCTGAGGAGCAGAAACATGGCCCCCCCCCCCCCCCCCATTTCCTCTCCCAGCACAATGGTGCAAGACTGGACCATTCTGTACTTGGGAGCCCATTCATTCTTTCCAGAAATGTTTACTGAGTGCCGGCCGATTCAGTGCCAGGCACTGTTCTAGGCACTAGGGATCCAGGTGAACAGAACCCTGGAGCTGACGATTCTAGTGGGGAAGATGAACAATAAAATAAGTAAAAGACGGGTTAGAAAAGTGGTACAGAGAAAAACAGAAAAGAGGAGGAGACACATGGACAAAGGCTTTTAGGATGTTAGGGAGGATGTGGGTAGGCAAGGAGAGCTTTCCTGGTAGCAGGAAGAGCCCGTGCAAGGGTCCTGAGGCAGGCACATACCTGGGTGTCTGTGGAGCACTGGGGAGGCCCAGGCACTTGGAGCAGGGCAAGTGAGAGAACAGAAGGAGGAAATGAAGCCACAGGTAATGGGAGCTGATTGTGTGGGGCCTGGTTGGCCACAGTGAGGACCATGGCTTTTGCTCTGGGTAAGATGGAGCCACGTGGGAGGGTTCTCAGCAGAGGACAGACGGATCTGATTGGGCGATAACAGAGTTCCCTCTGGCAGCTATCCAACCCTCTCCCCTGCCCAAGATGGAAACCAATCCCAAAGAGAAAGAGAAGTTAGGTCATTTGTGTGGCGAATGTCTGTGAGAAATAAACAAGCCCAAAGCTCTCCACCTACTTCCTCCAACCCATCAAGGCCTCGTGCAGGCCGGCAGGGCTTTGCAACATGATGAACAAGCCACATCACATTATAGGAAACCAGACCCTCCTCCTCTGGTCACTGGGAGAATCCCAAAAGCAGATGGAGAAGCAGGAAGGCCATGTGGCCAGGAGAGCACCATCTCCACAGCCAACGAGAGCTAGAATCAAGTCCCAGCTCTGCCTCTTAGCACCTGTGAGCCCCCTGACTCCTCACCAGACCTTTCTGAGTCCCAGGCTTCCTTATCAGTACAGTGGGGAGCGGAGAAGGGGAGTAATTCGTACCCTCGATGGGGCTGTTGGGAGGATTAAGTGAGCTAACGGTAGCAAGTGACTGGCAAAGTGCTGGGCACAGAAGGAGGCCTAAAACATGTCAGCAAAGCTGTCATGGTACCTGGAATCTGGAACAAAGTCTGAGGGTGTCCCCTGGGCAAACTGGACTCTGACGACAGTACACACAGGGCTGAGGGGCAGGGTCCTCCTGAGGAGCAAGGCCTTCAGAATGGAAGTTTCTTTCTCCCTCTGCCTATTCTCCAGGGAATAATTGCCCAGAACAAGCATCATCCAAGCTATCTACGCTGGCTTCTCCATGCCCCACGAGCAGAAGCCCCAGCAGAAGAGACCCTGGCCCGTATCCGCCTCTCTCAAGGAAATGTGAGTCAATGGAGAAGCACAATGACAGCAAAGATGGAGGTCTAGGGCAGTGTCTTGCCTCTTCAGCAGGCAGAACAGCAGCGGGCCCCCGTTTGTTCTGAGCAGGAGGACCAGGCCTCTGGGGGCCTCAAGTCCACATCCGTAACAAGGGGAGAATAGTCACTATTCAGGCTTGTTCACATTCGCTCAGCACATACTCACTAAGCTACTGGGAGCCAGATGTTGCTCTGGATGCTGAGATGAGAGCAAGTAATAAAACAAAGATCCCTGCCTTCAGCACTCACATGCTAAGGAGAATGGTGCAAAAGGCAAACAAACATGTAAGGTCAGAGGGTAAGTGCTATGACGAAAAATACAGCAGGGGACAGACGGCGATGACAGGGAGGGCCATTTTAGACAGGGTGCTCAGGAAGGCCTGCCTGAGGCAGTGTCTCAGCATAAAGTAATGAGATTATATGTGCATGCATATATATATATAATTTTGGATATGTCTGTCTGTATATAAAATATATACACACACACAGCCAAGAACATAGCGCCTGCTATGGAAACCTAAAGTGATCTAGTTTGACAGTTAAGAGTGTTCGTGGGGCTGACTGGGATTGGCATCTTCATAAAACCTACACTCTTCCCTCAGATTCCAATATGAGAATTACTACTAAAAGGTGTTCCTTGGGGTGCCTGGGTGGCTCAGTCGGTTAAGCATCTGCCTTTGGCTCAGGTGTGATCCCAGGGTCCTGGGATCGAGTCCCACATCAGGGTTCCTGCTTGGCGGGGAGCCTGCTTCTCCTTCTCCCTCTGCCCCATCTCTGATCATGCGCTCTCTCTCTCAAAGAAATAAATAAATAAAATCTTTTAAAAAAAAAAAGGGTGTTCCTTTTTCTTTCCTTTTTTCATACTTGATGGTGTACCATAGACAGGGAAGGCGCTCCCTATCAGGACTGTATTCCCCCTCTTCACTGCAGCATTCCATTGTATAGGCAACCTAATTCATCCAGTCCCCCAAGGATGGACAAGGAGGACAGTTCCCATCTTTGCTCTGACACACAGTGCTGTCATGAACCATGTGGACACAGATCACTTCCCACACTTGGGAATACCTGTCGGCAAAAATTCCTAGAACAGGAGCTACTGGGGCTAAGGAAAGATGTGTGCAAGGGTCACGATGACGGATCCTGCCAAAGTGCCCTCCAAAGGGATGGTCTCGTCTTCTCTCCCAGCAACACTGCACAAGTCTTATGCATAAGGTCAAGTATCTTTTTATCTGTCTAAAAGGCACTTCCTATTTCTACGATGCTGCCCATGGCAGTGTGGTGAATACGTCATCTTCCTGGCAAGTATTTTCACGCCAGTATTCCAAGCCCTCCTACCTCTCTTGTCCTCTCCCCTCTTTTCCTCCCCAGGCACTAGAAGGAAAAAGGACACTGCTTGCTTCAGCAGCATATATACTAAAAAAAAAAAAAGAAGAAGAAGAAGGAGGAAAAAGGACTAAAGCCCAATATCCTGTCACTATGTTCGCTACACGCCTCAGCCGTGAAGGCAGGATGAGAGCAATGCTGGCCTCAGAGGGTTGCTGGTAAGATTCAATGAGGAGGGGGCGCCTGGGTGGCTCAGTCGGTTAAGCGTCTGCCTTCAGCTCAGGTCACGATCCCAGGGTCCTGGGATGGAGCCCCACATCGGGCTCCCTGCTCAGCGGGGAGTCTGCTTCTCCCTCTCCCTCTGCCCCACCCCCAGCTCGTGCTTGCGCTCTCTCTCTCTCTCAAATAAATACAATCTTAAAAAAAAAAAAAGATTCAATGAGATGGCACAGGTAAGGGACTTAGAATAATGGCTGACACTCACTGCTTGATAAACTACTGTTATTGTATTTGTTAAATGGAAGTCATCATTTAAAAGCTTTGCATGTAAAAGTGCTTAGTAGTATGCCTATTATGAAGTAGCTATTGCTTTTATTACATTACTATTATAATTTCATTCATTTCCTCAGCAAGACTCAGTAAAGTGTGTATCTGGTGGAAGGGGTCACACCTTTAACAAAATGGATGTAGTCCCTGACTTTAGGGAGCTGATACTATTCAGAGGATGACAGGCCTCAAACACACAAGCTGGGGTGTTCAGGGAATGGTGGTGTGCAGTCGGGGCAGGCCCCTTGGAAAGATGTTTAAGGAGAGATCTGAAAGAAGAGTCACTCTGGGCAGGCCAGAACTGGGCAGGGTGGGGGTTGGCATAAGGGGAAGACAGGGAGAAGAGGAAGCACTCAGGGGTGGGGGGGAGGGCAGGGAACAATGCCCTGCATGGAAGGAACCAAAAGCAGGCCAGGTGGCTGGAAGGCAGATGCAGAGGGACCCGCAGGATGAGGCTAGGGCCAGGCGGCAGGCAGGGGCCATGGCACACCAGGCCTGGCGGGCTGGCCTTTCCACAGGCTGCTGCTTCGGAAGCGCGGATGCTGCATGGGACACCCCTCATCCTCTAGTGGCCCAGGGTGGAAATGAAGTTTTAGTGTCCCTACAGTAAAAAAGTACAGCCCAATCACTGTCCTCGGGGTCTTGCTTAGAGGACTCCCAGCTCAGAGGTCCTAGGAAGAGGACACAGTCGGCACCCAGGAGAGGACAGAGTCGTCAATGACCCCATCCCTGCCTACAGCTGATCAGCCCAGGGAGAGCACCTGGCCTCAGCTGGGCCTGTCTTGAGAACCCCTTCCTGTCCTGATTAGTGAGCCGAAGGGGGCTATCTTCTCTTCCTTGGGCCGTGGTGGGCTCGGGCTGAGAGAACACAGGGCTATTCTCTGCAGGAGCGTGTCCTGCAAGGTGTACAGCTCGGTCTGCAGATGGCCAGCTTTCCCACCCAGTAGAAGGAAGGCAGACAGAGAGAGACTAATATAAGAGAGTGAATAAAGCAGACATGGGCGGGGGGAAGCCATGAGGAAAGAGTCCTGATAGTGGCATTCCTGTTCTGGTTCCCATCTCCAGGCCGGCGGCTTCCCAGCACCCATCCTGCCCTTCCTCTGTGAGCTTCTGGGCGGGAGCAACCAGCCCGACTGTGATCCCACCCTGGCCAGTGATTGGTTCAGGGAAGGTCACATGACCGTGCGAGTCCAATCAGAGAGCAGCTCTGACACCTTGCACTACAGTTGAGGGGCAGATCCCTCCCCTCTCCCTCAAGCCCGGAATAAACCTGGAATTAAACCTGGACCAGTGCTGACACCTAGTCTGCAACCTCCAGGGCAGCCAGGTTTGAGGATGACCCGATTATCAGAGGGAACAATGGACGGACGGAAAGAAAGTGGGTCACTGGTGATGGCCCTGCGCTCCTGGCCCAACCAGCCCAGAAGCGGACCCCACCTCTGGGCTTTCCAGTTGCATGAGCCAATCCTTTCCCCTAGGGCTTATGGTGTTTCTGTTACTTGCAACCAAGTAACTGACGAGTACACAGTCCTTCCTGCAGCTTTGCTTTTGGTTTTCTGAACCATCCAGCAACCTCTGGTTAAATCCTCCTTTTTCACCTGAAGCCCTCAGGTGCTCTAAGAGCAGTCTAGCAATTTGGCCAAGGACTCAACTTGCCCCTGCCACAGTTTCCCGGGCTGTTAAATGGGGATAATAATGATAAACACTTCACTGGGTTGTTAAGAGGATTAAAATGATTTAAAGAATACCTCACGCATTGTAAATTCTCAACACATCAGCAATTATTATTCTAAAGCACTGAAGGGTAACTGAAAGGTCTCAATCTCAGTAAGCAATTAGCTACACCCGTCCCCCATCTTGTTTGCTGTTTCTTTGTTCAGGTCAGCCAAGTCCTTTCTTTGCAAACAGTCCCAAAGAACAGCCAGCCCAGTTTCTGTCAGGAGGGTGGCAAATCTAGCCTCAGTGGGGGATCGGAATGAAAGAGACTTGACTCAACTTCTCCGGGTAGCTGGGTGGTGGAGGAAGCCCTCATGAGCTCATTTCTCCATCAAATACAAGCTGGGTTCTAAAGTTTCAAAACACAGGCTGGGGCATGTTGGCACAGTCCCACGAGACGACAAAGAAAAGAGAATATGAGCCTGGATGAAAGAGAAGCCACGAACGGCAGGTTCCACAACGAACGAACTCTGTCGGGAGGAGGCTCCCGGGCTGGCTTCCAGCCACATCCGCTCTCTGCACAGCCCTGAGGCCGCAGGAAGAAGGGACCCCACCACGTCTGTATGTACAGCTGGGAACTGGCATGGGCACGGGAAACTCGGAAATAAACTCAGTCAGGAAGTGAGAACTGAAAGATGCTTCCATAGCAACGCCCATCTGGAGCTCCCTGTCCGCAGCTGGAAACATGCAGAAGCGAGGCTTATCTAGAGATGTCCACCAAATTCACTTTTTCCATTTGCACCCGGAATATGTTACTTCAACCTCACTTTGGGGAGCCTCTGGGAAGCCCCTGCTCTATGGCTCAAAAATATCTCATCCTTCTGAACATTTAGAATACAGGACTCATCATGTGTGGCCGTGTTTCTTGTGTCTTCCCCTCTTTGTGGAGAGGCGGACTGTGCCGGCCTTGCTCACTGGTACCTGGCCCAGAACAGGTCTTCAATCCATGTTTACTGAATAAATCAACTGTTTTGTTCTCCATGTTGTTGCTATTCATAACTTCAGCTGACATGTAAGGCCCCCTATGTACATGGCAGTGAACTGAGATGCGTGACAACCTCATGATGTACTTACTACCGTTATGCTCATTTTAAAAATGAGGCTCCTTCTTGAGGTCAGAGTCACAAAGGAACTGGAGTTCTTTCATCTCAAGAGAAGGATGGGAGACAGCGTGAATACCTAGAGCAGGGCTGGGCACGTGGAGGGATGGCTAATTAGTAATAGGCTTTGATACTAACAACTTTTTGAGTAGAAATTTTATAGAGCTGGAGTATACCTCATCAAGGAAATTTGGAACACAGGCTTCTTGGGACACAGACATTAAAGAGATGGCTGTATTCTGGGAGAATTCTACCCAACCTCCCCAGGAACCACAGTTCACATGATTCCTTATTTCTTTAATTTTTTATATTTATTTATTTATTTTTAAAGATTTTATTTATTTATTTGTCAGAGGGAGAGAGAACGCACACAAGCAGGGGGAAGAGCAGGCTGACAGAGAAGTAGGCTCCCCGCTGAGCAAGGAGCCCAATGTGGGACTCAATCCCAGGATCCCAGGATCATGACTTGAGCTGAAGGCAGACGCTTAACGAACTGGGCCACCCAGGCGTCTCTTACTTTATTTTTGTAAAGATTTATTTATTTTAGAGAAGGCGGGGAGAGAGAGAATCTCAAGCAGACTCCCTGCTCTGCGCAGCACCCAACTTGGGGCCTAATCCCAGGACCTTGAGCTGAGATCATGACCTGAGCCCAAACCAAGAGCTGGCCACTAACCGACTGAGTTACCCAGGTGCCCTGTGATTCCGTACTTTTGAACATATTTTTTCTGTTTATGAAAGTGCTATAGGCATATACATATATATATATGTGCATTGGGAAAATCACTTAAGTTTTTTTTTTTAAAGATTTTTATCTATTTGAGAGAGAGCACAGGCGGTGGGGAGGGGCAGAGGGAGAGGGAGAATGCATATATATATAAAAACATACATGCATATAAAAACACTTGGGGGGGCGCCCAGGTGGCTCACTGGTTAAGCCTATACTTTCGGTTCAGGTCATGATCCCTGGGTCCTGGGATTGAGCCCCATGTCGGGCTCCCTACTCAGTGGGCGGTCTGCTTCTCCCTCTCCCTGTGCCTCCTCCCCTGCTCTTGCTGTCTCTCTCTTTCAAATAAATGAATAAAATCTTTAAAGAAAACCCTGGAAAATAAAGAAACGTGCAAAGAAGAATATAAAGTTACCCATAATCTCCCCACCAAAGGATAACCACTGTAAAGATGTTGGTTTGTTTCCTTCCAGTCTTTTTTTCTAGTGTGAGTGGTGTTGTGTATAGAGAAGTGGAGAGAGAGATTTTTCCCCTTTAAAGTCTCCCACCTGTGCTTTTCTATTAGATTTTAAACATCAAGTGAAAAGTAATATTTCTCAATGGCAAAATTAAATCTCCTTCCCCAAACTACAGACTTGGGGAGGAAGGAGCCTTTGCTGTTCCTCTCCTCCAATTTCTGCTTCCACCTGAACCCTACTACAGACCAGCGGTTCTCAATCCTAACTGTGCCCGACCATAACAGTAATTGCCACGGTCAGGATTAAATGAGCAACTACTATAAAAGAGGCCATTTAAAACATCTGACAAATGTTCTCTAATTTAATTCTTACCATCCTACAAGGCAGGTATCATCATGATTTTACAGATGAGGAAACTGAGACTAAGAAGGTTAAGTGACTGGGGCGCCTGGGTGGCTCAGTCAGTTAAGCATCTGCCTTCGGCTCAGGTCGCGATGCTGGGGTCCTGGGATTGAGTCCCCCGTCAGGTGCCCTGCTCAGCGGGGAGCCTGCTTCTCCCTCTCCCTCTGCCCCTCCCTACCGTCTGTGCTCTCTCTCTCTCAAACAGATAAAATTTTTTTTTAGAAAGGTTAAGTGACTTTCCCAAGGTCACTTGGCTGTTAAGTGGCGGTGCTGGGATTTGAACCCAGGCCATGTGCCTTAGTCGTCCCCCTTTCCCTGGTCTACACTGCTCAAGACCTTGGCAACAATGACACCAACTGTGAGCTTCAGGGCAAGGTTCCCAATGTCCCTCTTGCCAAGTGTGTCATCATGATTATTCATACTTCTCTCCAGACGAATTTTGTTTCCTAAAGGAAATGAGAAATTGCCGAAATTCAGCAGAAGTGAGACAGCCGGAAACTACAGTTGACCACATCCACATGTGGGTCTCCTGTGGGGCTGCCTAAGAAACATTCTTAAATGATGACCTTTCTCGAGGGTCCAGGGTCAGCTCCTGGGCCATTCACCCTCCACTGACTGAGACCCCACCCGGCACCAGATGGGATGGGAAGGCCCCTCCCTAACTTCCCTGCAGAACAAACCAGGCTGGAAAACTCACAGCCCGCCACCTACTTAACGAGTTGGTCTGGAGAAGGGGCTGGGAGCAAAGCCTGCTTGGCAGGGTTGGGCAAGGCCTGATCTTGTGTGTTCAGAGGACTACGGGGGCTAGGATCAATATCTGGTCACTGAGGAGGCTCGGCCACTTCTGTTTTTGCCACCAGCGCACAGATACTTGGACAAGAGCAGCTCTCGTGACTCCCTCCACCTCATGACACAACCACACCCACCTCCAAGGCGGGTGGTTCCCAGGAGTTAATCACTAGGGAGTTTGTCATCCCACCTTCCCAGGGAGGGAAGAGAAGACCTCCATTTCAGAAAAAGGGCGCTGAATGCCCAGGTCAGATGAGAAATTGCTGCTTTGGGCCTGAAAGCCGCTACCCTTCCAGAAGCTGAGCCCAAAGGACCTCCGCACAAAGGGGCTCCAGGGAGAGGAAGGGCTGCAAGACTGTTGTTGATCTAGGGGGCCCTCCAACTGCCCACGTGCAGCAGGAGTTAAGTAGCTGTTTACCACTGTTCAATTTTAGGCCGTGTGTGTGTGTGCGTGTGTGTGTGTGTTGTGGACTGAGTGGGGCTGGGTTTGTTTTGTTAACATTCTAAAAAAAGGTAGAGGGAAAGGTATGGTGAACTCCCATGTCCTCCAACCCAGAGAGATTCAATAATTACCAAGATCCTGCCCCATAAGCTTCATCTATTCCTTACCTATTGCTCCCCTCCCTTCCTTCTTGCTGAAGTAAAGTAAACCCCAGACATCATGTCATTTTACATGTTTCAGGTTGCAGCTCTGAAAAATATGGACATTTTCTTATGTGTCCATAACATCAGGCTGGTTTCATTGCTGATCAAAGAATAAGGAATTTTTTTCCTCCAGGAAATAAGACTCTCGAAGAGAAGTGTTGACAAAGGAGTAGGGAAATGGGTCTTGTCTTCTACTGATGGAGTAATGGCTTTCTGGAGGGCCGCCTGGCAATACAAACCCAAAAAGGTTTAACAACCTGTGTGTGCCTTCTGACTCAGCTTTTCCATTCGTGCCCTCATCAAGAAAACATTTGCTGATGTCTACCATGTACCTGGCAGTGTCCCGAGCACTTGGCTCCCTGGTTCAGATGTGGAAATGGAGGCACAGAGAGGTCACGCTGTGTGCCTGGGGTTACACCACTCTGATGTGCCAGAGCTGCTATCCGAACCCAAACTATCTAGGTTTAAGTGGTAACACCAGGTCCTGGCAAAGTAGCATCCTGGGCCTTCCACCGGGGAGGCCACTGCTCTAGGTTCCACGGAGCACTCCCTATCCATCCTGGTGAACGCTGATTAGGTGCGGTCTGTCCCCGACCCTGTGTATGAGGTGGGGATGATCACAGCAGTCCCATTTTTCAGATTAGGAAACTAAAGTACAGAAGTTGAAGGCACCTACTGCAGATCGCAATGTGCTAGTGGACAGATGTTGTGAGCCCAGCATCTCTACCTTATCTAAACTCAGGAGGTCCCCTCTCCACCCTGCTGTTTCCCTGCTCCACCATGCTGGCAAGGCTGTGGCTCTGGATTCATCCTTCATCCCACCTTCAGAAGCCACCTTCGGGGATGGGCACAGGCCCTGCCGCTACGGACTGAATGTTTGTGCCTCCCACACAATTTGTATGTTGAAACCTAATCTCCAACGCGAAGGTATGAAGAAGTGGGACCTTCGGGAAGTGATCTGGTCAATCTCATTCGTGCCCTTATAAAGAAGGGTCCAGAGAGCACCCTTGCCCTTCTGGCCATGTGTGAGGACAGAGCGAAAAGATGGTCGTCTATGAACCAGGCAACTGGCCCTGAGCAGACAACAGATCTGCCGCCACCCGGATCCTGGACTCCCCAGGTTCCAGGGGAGTGAGAAAGAATTTTCTTGGTTTATAAGCTCCCCAATCTATGGTATTTTTGTTATAGCAGACGGCATGGACAGACTGAGACACCCAACTAGAGTCTTCCCTAGGGCTTGTGTAAAGATGATGAAGACAAGAAATCCTCTTTCCCCTGGGTTTGTAAATCAGGAGGATTTACACCTTAACCCTGCCTGTCTGCACAGTGAAACCAAGTGGAGCAAGGGAGAGAAACAGCCCCAGTGACATGTTTGAGCCCCCTACTTGGGCTGGGTCTGAAGCTCTTCTCCTCCAGGCTTCCCAGTGACCTAAGACCAATTGATCTTACATCCCAAGGAGCCCTGATTCATCTACCCGGCATGCACTGTCCCACTGCCCACTTTCGTTCATTCTGGGGCCCACCCTCCTCACACCATTTCCCTTGTACCTGGCAGAAGTCCTTTCAAAGGCCAGCGCAATCGCTGAGTGTGATTCTCTACACACTCTTTCCTCTCCTCTCCAGCTCACTCCCCCTGCCCGTGCCTGAGCAGGATCTCTGTCCTCCTCGTTCCCACAGCGCTTGGTGCTCGCCATTCATCACCCTGCATTATAGCTGTCTGGGTGTCCCCTGCTAGGAAGGCAGTACTGGACAAGGGTTAAGACTGCAGGCTCCGCAGGATGAAAGATGTGGGTTCAAATCCCTGCTCTGCCATACAAACTCTACAGAGACCGAGGCAAGCCATCTTTTTCTCTCTCTGCTCCTTGATTTTGTTCCTCTAGAGAGGGGGGTAGTAGTAGTACCCACGGGCAGCAGACCCTTGTCTCTTGCTGCCTCTCACTACTGAGACTTCCGCTTTCCCAGCCTCCCCTGTAACCAGGGGCAATCACTGGCTCCTTCGTGGCCAACGAGAGAGAAGGAGAGGTCTGCTGGGGTTAGGAATGTTTATGAGAACATGTTCCCTTTGGAAAGGAAAGACACAGGAAGAGAAAGCCTTTTCCCCTGCCACTCTCCCCTGCTTGGGACGCTGTGTGTAAGGATGTGATCCTGAGGCTGGGGCAGCCATCCTATGACCACACAATGACCAACAGCGGGATGAAACGAATGTCCACGAGGGCCGCGAAATAGAGAGAAAGCACCCGGTTCTTGAAGGTGTCACTGAGCCTCTGCACTGGCCACGGAGCTTGTCTCCTTCACACTCTGCAGGGAAAGAATTCATCGTCTCCATCGCTTAGCCAAGCATCAGCCGGCATCTTGGTACCTGCGGCCCGACGTGTCCCAACCAGCGGATTGCCTCGTAGAGTAAGGGTTTAGTGCCATCACATGCGCAAAGAGCAGAGGAGGAGAGGGGCAAAGGGGGGCCAACGGCTCAGCAACCTCCCGAGGGAGCTGCAGCCTTTCCATGGCCGAAAGCCCAGAGTAAAGCCCCACTTGGATCTGTTTCTCCCATGGTCACGCGTCCCACTAGGATCTATGCGCACCGGAACTGTCTTTGCCATGGACCCACCTGTACTATCACTTCCTCTGCATTTTTCTTTAACTGCATTCACTTTTATTTTGGCTTACACACCAATGTTAGCCTCACCCAAAGCAGAAATAGCCATGGAACACCAGGTTTGATGTGCTATTGAAATTCTTTTCCTGTTACGCATTAAAATAAAAGTACAACTATTAAAATGTTTAGAGTGTTTATTCATACACCACCTCAAATTATCTAGTGGAATGATCTGACCTTGGGAAACCTGTCCCCGTGGCAATAAGACATCATTCCTAGTCAGCATGCTCTTCCCTACCCCCTTCCTTTGCATGTTCTCCCTTCACTTACATTCCAGAAACACAAAAGTTCGAATGGCAGCTCTAAATAACCCCTTCCAGAGGCTGAGATCTCTCCCAAACTCCCTCATCAGGGTGCTGTTCCCCTGGAACATGCAGGAACGGTTTATACTTGCTTCCTACGTTGTCTTCTGGGACGGGTTAATAGTAACAGCAACAAAGCCAACGTGCACTGAGGACTTTCTCTGTGCCAGGTGCTGCTTTAAGGACTTTATATAGATTAACATGATCTTCACAAGGCACCATGTGAAGGAGGTGCTATCACCCCCACTTCACAGATGAGGAAACTGAGGCTCAGAAGGAATTCAGTCCCTTGCTCAAGGTCCCACCATTCGGACATGACACAGCCAGGGCCAGATCCAAGGGACTGACTCTGGGGCCTGCCCTCCCGACCTCCTCGCTACTCAGCTGTCCCCAGGACAGCCAGCACTGACCAAGTTCTGTGCCGACGGGACACTGTTGTGCGCAAGTCTGAGGAACTCACCTCAAGTCCAGTACCTGGGAACACCTGGGACCCAGGTCTGCCAACTCTCGTGCGCACTCTCGCCCTGCGGAGCCAGCACACAGCTCAACCTGAATGGAACCTTCCTTTACTCCTGGAGGTCATGGTGCACCTCCACTCCCTGGCTTCCTCAGTGTCCCCTTTGAGTTCGTATTACTCAACTCTGAGAGGCCAACTCTCCTCTGAAGGGAGGAAAAGAGTCCCTGATACAACCAAAGAGAGCCTCCCTCACCACCCCTCATGCCCAAAGGGGATCTGGCTGACCCAACAGTAGTTTTCTAACACCAACCCACTCATTATTCTGCAGAAGGTTTCTCCTCGCCTGGTTGCCGGGCCCCAGGCCCACATTCTTAATTGACCATCATCATGACAGTCAATGCTTATGGGGCCTACCATGAGCGTCGGGCCATGGGCTAACGTGTGCTCAATGTTTCACAAGTACTGACTCACTGAATGCTCACAGCCTCCTTATGAGGAGGGGACTAACATTATCCTTCTTTTAGGATAATGAAATGCGGCCACACAGAGGCTAAAGCCAGCAGCCCAAGGCCAATGAGCTGGGGGTGGGGGTTCTGCCTTACCCACTTGGTCACACCGCCTCCCACAACATAATCTCCCCCGCGTGTTGAGCGCTCACGGGGTGCCAAGTTCTGGACCAAACACTTTACATAAGATGACCTCAGTGAATTAACACCACCACTCCCATACAGATACACTTCAACCAGGTTAAGTATTTTAAAAACAAAGCGCCTGAAGCTCAGAGAGGTGAAGTCACCTGCCCAAGGTCACACAGCCACAGCACAGGGTGGAGCAAGGACACAGTTACCTACAGTGTGACTCCAAAGCCATTAGCTGCGAGGCTCCATAGCCTCGTATCCAAACTCGGTCCCAAATCTCCCTGTTTGCAGCAAGTCCCTAAGAGAAATCACTCTCTAGCTCCAAGGAAACGGGGCAGCCCGTCATCTCTGTAACAGGCCATCAGGACAGAGCTCAGCAGCCGCTCTCCTCCTGCTAACTGCTGTTCTGCACGGTCTCGGGGACCTTCTTAGCAGTGAACCCATTGAGCTCATGTGTAGGGGGCTCCATGAGCCAGACCAGGTCTTTCCAGGGTGACGGTAACTGCCCAGAGACGCTGCTCTGTCCCTAGCCCTGCCGTTAGGTTTTTCTCTATGGCCTTTGCTCTGGGGGTGTGAGGAGGTGTTTCTTCCCTGAAGGCCTGCCATCGGGACTCTTCGCCTTCCCGCCTCAGCAGGGCCTTCCTCTGGTCTCCAGACAGATCACCCGGTGAGCAATGCTGGTCGTGTCCAAACACCTGATGTGTTCACAGAGCGCGTTAGGGGTGAGGACGCCAAAGACAGATAGCCCAGGTTCATATCCCAGCTTTGCCATTTACCCGCTTTGGGATCTCAGTAAGTTATCTCCCCTCTCTGAGCCTCATCTGGAAAAGGGGATAATGATAGTACCAACACCTTAAGGTTGTTATGGGAATTTAAAACTTAGAATAGGGCCTGGCACTCAGAGCTACATAAATGTTTGTTACTGTTCATGTGAGTGACCCAAAAAAACACACGCCCACGCCTTCGGTGGGCAGAGATGTCCACTGGGCCTCTAAGACCCTGCGATCACCTACCAGCTACACATTAAGGAAAAGCAGACTCTCTCAAAGGACCCACTGGCTTGCCACTGGCAAAGGGCACGTGAGCCTACATCTGGCGCAGGGGTCTTGGTTCCTGCTGGACCAGCCGTGAGACAGCAGTAATTCTAGTCTGCTTGCAATTATTTGGCTTGTTTGGCCATTTGTATGTTTAGTCCCCACCCCCCAGACAGAAAAGAAAGTGCCATGAAGGCAAGGCTAGTGTTCCAGACCCCACAGGACTTGGAAGGAGACGGAATTTAATAAATGTTCCCTTCATGGCCAGGGTCTTGTGTGAAGAGAAGCCCCCCCACCCCAATCGTCTCAATTTGCTGCTTTCCCCTTACATGCCATGCCCGAGGCAGTGCCTGCCACACAAGAGGCCCCCAAAGAGATATCCAGTGACTGAATGAGGTCCTTGGAATCTATTTAACAAGAGCACCTGCCAGGCCTAAGAGACCAAAAAAGGATGGCCTCTATCCCTGCCCCCAGGCATCCGGTGATCTAGTCCATCTGGTCATGGAGATCAAGATGTGGTATAAAATGACTCAGAAACACTCCAGGGTGGTTCAGCAGCCAGGGGAGGGGAAGGGCGAGGGGAGGGACAGAAACAGAAGCTGACACCGCTCCAGAATTCTGCAGAGCATACACCAGAGGATGTGCCTCCCTGACCCTGCCATACAGAGCCCTAAGTAAACATAGGAGCTCCACTCATGCAAACAGACAACACCAGGCCCGACAAAAGGCCAGGTGGGTGGCCCACGTGCTTGTCTTTCTAAGCAACATCAACTAACTTAGCAGTGAACCCCACATCCTCTCTTCGGGAAGGCTGGCTCAATAAGGTCCTCGCACCTCCACTGGGTGGGTGGGTGGAAACCCAAGGCCCAGTCTAGATGTGCTGTGCCAACAAGCAACAATGTAACGAATTAAATGCATCCTGCTAGGATGGCCTGGTGCAGATCCTGACTCCACGCAGAACTAAAGTAGCCATGATCTCTGCCGCAGGGTCTGTGCATCTGTGGGCACAGCCGAACTTGAGGGCTTTAGGCCACTGGTTCTCATTGGGGGGTGATTTGCCACCCCTACCCCAGAGAACATTTGCAGACAGTTTTGGTCATGACTGGGAGTGGGGTGCTGCGAAATGTCCCACCATGCACAGAACAGCCCCCACAACAAAGAATGATCCCGCCCAAAAGGTCAATGCCGTTGAGGTTGAAAAACCCTGGGTCTAGGCTCTCAAACTGTAAAACACAGTGAATCATCGAGGGATTTGGTGAAAATGCAGACTGGATTCAGTGAGGGGGGCCCGAGATTCTGAGGTCTGAGAAGCAGTCCGGGTCGGAACTGGTCCGGGGGGTAGCGGCATCCAGCAGCATCCACATCCCCGAGGAGCTCCTTGGAAACGCAGACCCTCAGCCTTTCCCCAGACCTGATGAATCAGAATCTGCATTTTCACAAGATTCCTAGGTGATTCTCAGGTACATTCAGTGAACGGAAATTAGGGAGCGCTGAAAAAATCTCCATTCCTGGGTGCTGGCCCTTTGGCAGGAGCAGTCACCGCTGTGGGGGTGCCACACAGTTTCTGATGGCTGGCGACAAATATCCTGTCAACTCTCAGCTTCTTGGCATCAAATAACCTGTCCCTGCCCCCAGGAACAGAGCTGCTCTGGCACCTGAGGCCTGGCTGTCTGCCAGACGCCAAGCTCCTGGGCAAGAATCCGGCTGAGATGTAGAGAAATAGGAGTCAAATCCAAGCATCTTAATTGTTGAGAAAAAAAAAAGAAACAAAAAAAAGAGAGAAAAAACTAGAGGAAAGAGGACTTCATCTCACGGTGACTTAAAATCCGAAGGTGATGATAATGATAGCCAGCATCTCCTGTGTGCACTATTCTGAGCATGGGCACTACTGTCCCCATTCTACAGATGAGAAAGCAAAGGCAAGGCACAGGTAGGTTATTTGCCCAAGGTCACATGGGCAGGGAAGTGGTGAAGTCAGAGCTGACACCGAAGTCCAGGCTCCCACCTGCTGCTCTATTCCACCAAGCCCCAGTGTTTTAATAGCTTCCTTACCTTTGGCACAAAGGAAAGAGCTCATTAATCCCCCACACCGCCAAGAAACAGACTCCATTTGGCTGGACTGTTTTCTGGCACTTCTCCAGGGCAGCTAGCTTTCGGCTGTCCTACTTTGGAGAAGAAGAAAGTAGGCTTCAGGCACAGAGCATCAGAGCACAGCTGGGCCACCATTGGGACAAAAATGTGAACCACATTCTTGTTTGAGAAATCCGAGAACCTAGCTGTGGGGTGAAGGGTCTTTTCCTCGTGGACTAGAGTTCCTGGGTAAGGAGCCTTCAGAAGGTTCGAGTGAGGCAGGTGCCAGACCTCTGGTCCCCTCACACCTCTTCCTAGATGCCAAAGTCAGCCCCGCAACAGCCCTTTTCTTCAAATGCTCCCAGGGATGGAACAAAGTGTAGGCTTCAGGGAGCAAATCCCTCCCAGCACATTCTGAACCTTGTTCATCCAACGCAAGCCGTGCCAGCCCTCCTCTCTGTTCCTCCAACCTGCCAAACCTGTTCCTACCTCAGGGCCTTTGCACCCATAGTCCTCTCTGCTAGGATCCTTCTTTTTTCAACTCTTTGCATGGCTGGCCCCTTTTCATCCTTCAAGTCTCAGATCAAATGTCACTTCCTCAGACAGGCCCTTCCTGACCCCACTAAGGTATCCCTCTCACCAACTGCTCAGATCACACAGTATCCTGTTTTAGTTAAGTGCCTGGCACACAGCAGAAGCCCTCTAAATATTTGTTGAATGAACACACAGATCTTTATTTCTAGTCAGGTTAATGAAATGATGATTATCTTTTTGAGGGTTCACCAGAACAACAGGCTCTAGTTTGCTAGAGTTGTAAACTCTACTTGTGGAATACCAGACCAGCCATATTCCATAGAAACTAAAGTACAGTAAAAACAACAAAACGATTACAGTAATATTAATACAGCTAACATTTAACACACACTTACTATGTGCCAGGAACCATACAAGGTGCTTTACTAGTTCAAAGCTCATTAATAAGCCTGTGGTGAACTTGTTCTTCATTTTACAGAGAAAGACACCAAGGCTTGAAAAAGCTATGTCACTTGCCTAAGTTCATAATTTAGGAAGGATCAAATACAGCACAGGGCCCTTAACCACTGACCAGCCCCCACCCTGCACAGGGCTTATGGCAGTGTTCCCTGAGACTGGAATGACAGGGCATCTGGGAAAGTGACTCGTTATCCTCAGGAGATTCAGCCTCGCTGTGTCTTTCTCCCACAAAGAACACACAGTTGCTCACAACTCCCAAAATTCTAACTCTATAATCATATCTGTACTAAGCAAGCTTATTGATCAGAGTTGCATATAAAATTTTATGGTTTTTAAAAATATATTTTATATATTTATTTGAAAGAGAGAGAGCATGAGCGGGGGCTGGGGGAGGAGGCAGAGAGGAACAGAGGAAGAGGGAGAAGCAAACTCTCCACTGAGCAGGGAGCCCAATGCGGGGGATGCTTAACCCACTGAGCCACCCAGGTGCCCCAAAATTTTATGTTTTATATGTAAAATATAAAATCATTGCTGGGCAGCTGTTTTGAGCTGAAGTTACTGGTCAAACTGGGCTTCACTTCCCCTGGAATTGAGCTTAGGACTCGACATACTTGAAGCCAAGACTCAATTACTCTTCATGTTCAAAATGATCACTTAAGACCTGATAGCACTAGGTAACTCTTATGCATGTGCCTTTGTGCCAGACGCTCTACAATTCCAACTCATTTAACCCTCACAACCACCTCATGGGGTAGGTCCTTTTATTATCCCCACTTCACAGATGAGAACGCCAAGGTCCTGAGAGGGTGCAGTCCCTTGCCTAAGGTCACCCAGCAGGTAAGCAGCAGAACCAGATTTGAACCTCAGCCCCTGGCTCGGGTCTGCTTTCAATCACTGCCCCCCACTGCCTCTCTAACCCTGAGTTGACATCTGCCCAGAAGATACTGCACCTAAGTTCTGTTTAGCTGTTCACTGTACCACGAGAGTCATTCATTCACTCATTCATTCAGACATGTTTTTAAAACCTATTCCATGGTCAGGATTGGGCCAAGGGAAGTGGATGCAAAGGTTCCCATCTTCCAAACATTTGGCTTAGGTGAACTAATGATTGAAAAGACAATTTCATAACATCACAGTTAATCTGAGAGGCTCAAAGCTTTCCCACTAAGATCAGGAACAAGGCAAGAATGTTCCTTCTCACTACTACTTTTCAACATCATGCTGGAAACCCTAGCTAATGCAATAAGACAAGAAAAGGAAGTAAAAGGTATATAGATTGAAGGAAGAAATAAAACTGTCCTTATTCACAGATGACATGATCATATGTATAGAAAATCCTAAAAATCAAATAAAAACAAAGAAAACACAAAGCTCCTGGAATGAGTAAGTGATTACAGCAAGGTTGTAAGATACAAGGTTAATATAAAAAATCAATTGCTGTCCTATATAGCAGCAATGACAAAGTGGAATTTGAATTTTTTTTTTTTTTAAAGATTTTATTTATTTATTTGAGAGAGAGAGAATGAGAGAGAGAGCATGAGAGGGGGGAGCGGGAGAGGGAGAAGCAGACTCCCTGCCGAGCAGGGAGCCCGATGCGGGACTCGATCCAGGGACTCCAGGATCATGACCTGAGCCGAAGGCAGTCGCTTAACCAACTGAGCCACCCAGGCGCCCTGGAATTTGAATTTAAAAACTCAGTATCATGTACATTAGCAACCCCCAAAATGAAATATTTAGGTATAAATCTAACAAAATATGTACAAGAACTATACGAGGAAAATTCTGATGAAAGACGTCAAAGAACTAAATAAGTGGAGAGACAGTCTATGTTCATAAACAGTAAGATACAATGTCGTCAAGATACCTGGTCTTTCTGGCCGGGTAAGGTGACACATGGCCTGTGTCCCAGCTACTTGAGAGGCTGAGGCAGGAGGATGTCCATCCGGTGTCAGCACTAAGTTCAGCATCAATATGGTAACCTCCCAGGAGTGGTGGGACCACCAGATTGCCTAAGGAGGGGGTGAACTGGCCCAGGTCAGAAATGGAGCAGGTCAAAACTTCTGTGCTGATCAGTAGTGGGATCGTGACTATGAATAGCCAGTACACTTCAGCCTGGGTACCACAGTGAAACCCATCTTAAAAAAAAAAAAAAAAAAAAAGATACCAGTTCTTTCCAACTTAATCTGTAGATTCAATGTAATCCCAGCAATTCTGAGTATTGACAAAATGATTCTGAAATTCATATGGAGAGAGGTGCCTGGGTGGCCTACAGATGACAAATAAGCTCATGAAAAGATGTTCCACTTTATATGTCATCAGGGAAATGCAAATTAATTAAAACGAGAGGGGTGCCTGGCTGGCTCAGTTGGCACAGCATGTGACTCTTGATCTCGGGGTCATGAGTTCAAGCCCCACGATGGGCACAGAGCTTACTTAAAAACAAACAAAAAAACACAGCAATAAGATACCACCACACACCTATTAGAATGGTCAAATCCAGAACACTTTTTATGACACCAAATGCTGGTGAGGATGTGGAAAAACAGAAACTCCCATTCATTGCGGGTGGTAATGCAAAATGGTACAGCCACTTTGGAGGACAATTTAGCACTTTCTTACAAAAGCAAACATACTCTTACCATCTGATCCACTAATCATGCTCCTGGTATTCACCCAAAGGAGTTGAAAACTTCTCTTCACACAAAAACCTGCACAAAGATGTCTACAGCAACTTTATTCATAATTGCCAAAACCTGGAAGTAACCAAGACGTCCTCCGTAGATGAATGGATAAAGTCTGGTACCTCCAAACAATGGAATATTATTCAAGCCATAAAAAGACATGGAGAAAGCTTAAGTATATTTACTAAGTGAAAGAAGCCAATCTGAGAAGGCTACATACTGTATTAATCCAATCATATAACATCATGGGAAAGACAAAACTATGGAGACAGTAAAGAGATCGATGATTGCCAGGGGTTAGGGGGAGAGAAGGATGAACTGATGGAGCACACAGGATTTTTAGGGCAGGAAACTACTCTTTATGATACTACAATGGTAGATATGTGTCATTACACATTTGTCCAAACTCAAAGAATGTACACCAAGAGTATGGAAACTATGTAAACTATGAACTCTGGGGGACAACGATGTGTCAGTGGAGGTTCATCAATTGTAATAAATGTACCACTCTGGTGAGCGATGTTGATGACGGGGGAGGCTGTGCATGGGTGGGGTAGGGGGGTACTCTCCATTTTGCTATGACTCTGAAACTGCTCTAAAAGGTAAAGTCTAGGGCGCCTGGGTGGCTCAGTTGTTAAGTGTCTGCCTTCGGCTCAGGTCATGATCCCAGGGTCCTGGGATCGAGCCCCACATCAGGCTCCCTGCTCCACGGGAAGCCTGCTTCTCCCTCTCCCACTCCCCCTGCTTGTGTTCCCTCTCTCGCTGTCTCTCTCTGTCAAATAAATAAATAAAATCTTTAAAAAAAAAGGTAAAATCTATTAAAAAAAAATCAGGGTACCAAAATAAGCCATCAATGAAAAGGTTCATGTTATTCTGAGATACCAGCTATCCATAATTTAAAAAACTGAACATTATGAAAAATCAGGGTTTGTTTCTTTTTAATTAAGACTTGATTTTTCACACATCTGTAATGGGCCTGACGCAGACCCATCTCTTGGGGCTGCTGAGAGGGTTAAATGAGTTAACTCAAGCACCTGCAATGCCTGGCACCCAGTGAACACACAATAAATACTACCTATTATTATCTCCAGCACCCTGGACAGTACTCCACCACACAGTAGGCACTCCCTGGCCCAAGGGGGCCCAGCCATCTACAGAGAGAGGCCCACCCCAAGGGAGGAGGTGACCTGGAAGGCCTCTAGGGGCCAATGGGATTGTCCTCTAGGCAATCAGACCAGTAAGTAAATAAGACCTGCCTAGAAAAAAACCGGTTCTGCAGCCTTTCTCTGGCTGCTCTAGGCCCTCTTCCCAGAGCCTGCCTCTCGACTTTGATCTAAGAGGTATAATTGTTTCCCTTATTAGACAGATACAACTCAAGAGGCTTTAGAACTGTGTCCCTCACAAGCTTTCTTCCAGCACCTCAGGTTGGAGGCCAGCAGTTCTGCCACATTCCAGGGGTCACTTTCTGCAAATTGACCCCAACGTGGACATGTGCAAGCTGGGAGGAGTGATTAGGATAGACTGGTAAATGGATTCATGCGTTTGCAAATATTTACCGGGCACCCCTGTGACTATGTATTTCTCTTCTACTAGAGAGACGATTAGGAAAATTCTAGATTTCCCAGCCTTCCTTGCAGCTAAGAGCAGTCACGTGGCTTTATATGGCCAATGACATATAAAGGGGAGCCTAGTGGAATTACCATTCCTGACTAAACAGACAATCCTCTGCTCCAGGTACGTGTAGGAAGGTGTTTTTTTGGAAAAGGTGAAGTGTTCCTGGTAACAAAGGGCACTTTTCCCCTGAATGACGGTGGCACTGCCATCGCGCCATCAAGGTCCCCAGAGAGTAATGCAGAGACCTCCTGAGGGAAAGCAGAGAGTGTGCAATAACAGTACCAATAATAGCCGCCAGCCACTGATGTCACCACTTGCCACACTATTTTAAGTGCAACACAAATGTTAACTCATTTCCTCCTCAGCACCGGACCAAGAGGCAGGTATATTATTATTTCCATTTATAGTTGGAAAAAGTCAAGGACACCGGGCATAAGTTACTTGCCCAGTGGAGACAGTAACTGGCAGAGGGGTGATCAGACCCAGGTGATGAGGCTCCCGAATCAGAAGTCTTCACTGTGAGCTACGCTAACAAAGAATGAGCCCGAGCCAGGCCTGTGAAAATAAATGGAAGCCATCACTGCCACACTGAGCGCTTTACTGTGTGGCTACCTTGGAACTGAGCACAGTGTGTGTTCACCTCCAAAAACCCCTGTAGCAAAAAAATAAATAAAAAATAAAAAGACAAAAACAAAACCCCCTGTAGCTGGCACCGTGACTGTGTATATTGAAAAGAAGAGCGGTGATGGACTGGCCCTGTGTCACATGGTTGGTAAGGACCGTGGAGGCCGGAGGTATCGGCCTGCAAACCCCTGGACACTAGATCACACTTCCTGGGAAGAGCTCAAAAGAGAAATTTTCTTTCATTATTAACCACAGTCAATAACCTGCTCTCAAGGACATTCTTGGCCTCTCCTTCACCACACGTGATAAAGGCCACATGCACTTGGCCACAGAGAAAAGCAGGGCATGGAAGGAAACAGAGCAGAACTCCACACCCAGGTGCTCCTAGAATCAAGGCCATGGTCCCTCCCTTGGCCTTCAGGCCCTGGCAGCCAGAACAGGCCCCTCCTCCTTTACTTTAGCCTCGCAGGCCTTCCCTCGACCCTGAAGGGAGCCAAGCTCCCCAGGACCTCCATACATGCTGTTCAGGTTATTTTCTCTGCCTGCAATGCTCTTCCTTAATACACACCTTTCTCTTTCCCCTAATTAACTCCTACCCATCCTTCAGTGTTCAACCGCTGGGCTGGATAAAGAGAGATCTCAAAAAAAAAAAAAAAAAAAAAGCAAAGTGTAGGATAGGGTGTATGCTACATTTTGCATAAGGAAGGGAAGATAAAAACAGATATGCGTATTTGCTTAAGAAAACTTTAAAAGGGTATGTAAAAAACTAATACAAATGGTTGCTTAAGGGGTGGAGGAACAAGGTAGGCAGGAAAGGGAGTAGCAGAGAAAGACCTGTCAGGTGTATGTCTACATACACACACACAAATTGACTTTTCAAAGCATATAAATGCATGACCTAATTTTTTTAAAAGGGTCACAAATAAAAACAAAGCAGGAGTAATGGGCAGAGAGTGAGAGAAGGCACCTGAATACGTTCTTGGGTGGGACTGCCTGATAATGACTGACTCCCCCGGCAGGCTGTGGGTTCCTGAGGGCAGGCCTAGACCTGCTGTGGCTGCCAGCCGGGGGCCTGCCACGCAGCTGGTGCCCAAGAAACGCTTCGAGTGAGCGCGCGCGGAGGCACGAACCGGCCCACCTCCAGCCACACACCTGGGCCCGGCCCACAGCTTGCGGCCCGGCTGTTTTCTATGAAATAAATGGGTAAGGAGGAAGGGAGCACAGCCACCTTGCAAGAAAAGTGCTCTAAGACACGCTGTTGAAGGAAACTGTGTCGTGCAAGGATCGGCAAACCTTTTCTGCAAAGGGCCACGTACTAAATACTTCTCAGTTTGGGGGCTCTATGGTCTCTGTTGCAACGACTCCACTCTGCTGAGACAGCGTGGACGCAGCCGCGGACAACACCTAACCGGGTGAGCACGGCTGTGCTCCAAACTTTATTCGTGGATGTGCGACCCAAAGGTCAGGTCATTTCTCCTGTCGGGAGAGGTTCTTTTGATTTTTTTCTCAACCTTAAAATGTAAAAGGGTAAGAGCCCGGGTGATATAAAAACAGGCAGTGGGCCAAATATGGCCCATGGGCTGTAGTCCGCTGCCCTTGGTGTGGATCAAGAGTATGACTATCATTCACATAGCAGGTGTACATACACCGAGAATTTCTGAAAGGAGGCGGGACACAGTGGAGGGTTCAGGGGAAGGAAGAAAGTTGACTTTATTTTTAAATAACGTACCATGTGCCAATGAATAAAAAAGACCGTTTTAAAGTCAGTACTACAGAGAGAAATGAGACTGTGTATGGGGTGAAGAGCTTAAGCTCTGGAGTGAGAGACCATGGCCAGAATCCCAGCTCTCTTCCTCACTTGCTGGGAACCCAAAAGGCAAGTTATTTTTCCTCCCTGAGCCTCCGCACCACGGGGCTAATGTTAATACGGGCCTCATGGAATGTTGGGAGGATTCCGTGGGTTAATCCTTTTGCACGGTGTCAGGCACCTGGCAGTGCGGGCTATTATTATCTTCCTTATTAAGAGTCTTTTGTGGAGAAAAGGCCTTCTCCGAAGGGAAGCCTGAAGCATGACTGTGGCTATGAATTTCCCCTTGAGAGCCCGCCCAGTCCCACAGCGAGTCATCCAACTGTTCACATAATAGATGCCTTGTGACGTGAGGAAGCTCATTGGTATTAGCAACCGCATTCCACAGAGATGCATCCTGGAGCCACGTCTGCACATCCTGTTCCGTGGAGAAGGCAGCCAGCTCCCCACCTCTGGGTCTGCCCCCGACTGTCACACGCGGCAGACTGCAGGGCTATGCACCCAGGAGATCATAAGGCGGCCACTTATTAAACACCTACTGTGTGCAGGCAGATGCAGGCATACGGCCCTCTGCACCTCACCGAGAGGCTGCAGGTGCAACCACGAGCTTCTTCCGCAATCACTGGTGGGACCAGAGAGTAGCGGCTCTGGTTGTGTGCTCCCATAAACCTCTTGCATCTCCCTGCGTGTTGACTCATTCAAGAAATATTTACCGACATCCTAAAGGCGAAGCATTGTTTCAGGCACTTGGTCTTAACCAGGATCCTCATTCTCCAGCTGTTTCCCTCTCAACTTTGAGACCGGTCAGGAAGATACCTTGCATTTCTCGGTCTCCTCTTGCAAAGCAGACAAATAACCGATATTTATTAGGTCAATTTATTAGGTCAAATGACTGAGCACGGAGGACATGTGGAGTTGGGGCCTGACTGGTGTCTCTGCCCTAACTTCTCGTGATAGCTGCCCACTTTTTCTGGGGACTACTGGTCCTCCCCAGTGCCTCCTAGCTGAGGGGGCTGGAGGAGGCCTGGCCAATCACAGGCCCCACCCAGCCATGTGATCCAAGCTGGGCCAATCAGCTGCTCTTCCTCAGGAATTTGAATTCCAAGCTGCCCATAAAGACAGTGCTAATGCTAATAATATAATAATGTCACAAATAACCCAATAATGGTAATAGCAATAAAAGTAGTGGCTAATACTTACCTAGTCACATGTTCTGTACTAGGCACTGTTTTAAAGGTCCCAAGTTTCAGCTTGTCGGCTCCTGCAGCAACCCTCCTATCTATCCCTGTCTTACAGCTGACACACCGAGGCCAGGAAGCCTGGAAAACTTATAAAGTGGCGGTGAGGCTGGGAATCACGCCCTGGAGGCCAGCGACAGTCACGGGCCTTCCTGCCACCTCAGTGCCCCCTCCTCTGCCAGGAGAGCCCTGAACATGGCCCTCAAGATGCCCCAGAGCTGCTTGACCCAGGTCTCACTTTTACTGCAGGTGTTCAGCTGGTTTCTGTTGCTTGCAACCCAAGAGCCCAAACTGATAAACCAGGACTACTTACTTGGTTTCACCCCTTCTGCCCAAGGGCCAGCAGTGCTCCCAAGTGCTGCAGGGCAGGGGCAGCTTGTGAACATTTCAGGAGGAGGAGGTGGTGGTCAGGGCATCTGGGGGCAGCCCGCACCTGCAAAAGCAGCCATCTTTCCACCTGGGGAAGGAAATCCACCAGGAGCACGAGGGAAAGCCAAGGATGTACATTAGCAGATGCTGCCCCGGGGAGCTACTGCTGGCGCTTTGGGTGGAACATTCCCTTGTCACAACACCAATCTTCTGCATTGCAGGAAGTTTAGCATTCTTGGCCTCCAGGCCACTGTGAGACCAAACCACCCTGCACAGCTCTGCATGCCTCCCGGGGGCGTTGTATCCAATGGTTGCACCCTTGACCCCCACACCAGGTTCCCCCATCTGGCAGCCCGTCAAGCCCTTTCCTAACTTGGATTCCAGTTTTCTACTAGCGGTTTTAAGTCCCACAATATAAAAGGCTTAGTTACTTACTAATACCCATAGAGCCCTTGCTCCATGCCAGAGAGAGTTCTAGAGGTCTCATGTATAGTACTCATTTAACCCTCACAGCCACCAGTGAAGTGGGCACCATGACCAGTGTTGCACCCATCTTAAAGATGAGGAAACAGACTTGGTAGCAGGTGAGGGAGCCTTGATGTCAGGTGGTGTCCTCAGAGTCCACTGGGAATGGGTGGTTCTGACCAGTACCTAGGGCTTTCAACTTCACCCTGGAGGTGGTCTGCTTCCCCTCTGCCCAGATGCTGCCCTCTTGCCGCCATTAGGCCTCAGGGCTTCCTCAGGAAGCCCCCCCTCACCAGCTCCCAGGACCCCTGGGTCAGGCCCTCTCTTCCACAGGGTAATCTGCTCTCCAAGCTCCCTGTATTTTCCCTGTATGGTATTGATCACAGTGGCAATCCATGTTGGTGAAGTTATTTGCTGAGTGTCTGAATCCCTGCGTCCCCTCCAGATCGTCAACTCCATGAAGGCAAGGGGCGTGCTTAATGATATACCTGTGTCTGGTGGCCCAGATCTGGCACCTTGTGGGCACTGTAAATATTTGCTGAGTAACAAATCAACTTTTTTAAAATTCATGTTTAAAACTAGGCCAGCTAAATACTGGCTCTTAAAACCTGAAACCAGGCTGAGGGCTGGCCTAGAATCAAGGGAGAAAGGGATCGGTAGTCAACGTGAGCATTTACTTGGTGGTGCGAAGGAAGGGGGGATGTACTACTGGGTGCAAGAACAGAGGTCTGTGATGGCACAATTACAGAAACTTGAAAGTCATCGTTAAAAATAAGTACCGGGGAAGCAAAAGCATGAAAGTGAACACAAATTTCTCTGTCCAGAAATTCAAGCCTTCTAACTCCTGCACTTTACCTTCCTCCCTCACCTTCCTCTTAAGGTTAATGAAAAGCACAGGCCAGAAGTGGCCCCTCTGGGTTCAAATCCCACCTCTGCCACAAATAAACAAACATATGATCTTGAGTGGGTCGATTAACCCCATGCATCAGGAAAATGGGGACACGGCAGGATCCAGATCACGAGGCTGTGAAGTGAGTTCATCCATGCACACTGCCAGGCGCACAGTAAGCAATCAATAAAGACCAGCTGTTACCATTATTATGCGTGGTATCACTGCTCTTCAACCCCCACAAGCAAGACCATGGGGAGGTCACGTTGCCAATGGGCCATACACGTCTTGCAATTTCCTACCCCTGACACCTAAGCTTTGTTATTGACCTTCTTGGGTTCTGAGACAATAAATCAGTCCCTCATCTTCCTTGGGTGATCCAAGAGGAGCTCAGACACTTCGAACCAAGCATTTCAATATAACACCAACATCCAGTCATTTGAGAAGCCAACCACACATCTTCTGGTGCAGTAAAAAGGTACAAAGTGGTTGCATCAGATGTTTACCTCAACATACTCAATGAATGCACCTGACCCCCCTCAAACCTCCCACTTCCCCCCAAAGGACAAATAATTTAAATAGCACAGATGTCCGCCATTCCACTTCATGAGCATTTGCCGTGGTATGAATGTGAGATGAGAGTCAAGCATATGCTATTCCCTCAGGCAGGCTCAGTTCATCACAGAGCAGATCACCACTCTGAGTAGCATCTAGTGTCCTCAAGAAGCACACTGTAGGGGCGCCTGGGTGGCTCAGTCGGTTGGGCATCTGCCTTCAGCTCCAGTCATGATCTCAGGGTCCTGAGATTGAGCCCTGCGTGGGGCTCCCTGCTCAGCAGGAAGTCTGCTTCTCTCTCTCCTTCTGCCCCCACCCCACTCGTGCAAGCTCTCTCTGCTTCAAATAAATAAATAAAATCTTAAAAAAAAAAAAAAAAAGAAGCACATTGTTCATACAACATGGCCTCTAAAGGGCAAACCCCTTTGGCAGGTGCTTCTCAGAAGAACACATGTTTTGAACCCAGGAAAGAAACTGGTTGTATGGGGTATAGTGCCATATTGACTTCTTCTCTCCCAATACCCATTCTCCCTTTTCCTTTAACAACTGAACTCCTATATTTAGCCAGGCACATGGCTGAGCTGAATGAAGACTACAATTCCCAGCGTCCCTTGCAGCATGCTGTGGTCACCTGACTAAATTCAGACCAATGAGATGGGAGCAGAAAAGGTGTATGTGACTTCTGGGTCACCCCTTTGAAGTGTGATAGAACTCAGGAGCTCCGGTAATTTAGAGTGGGGAAAAAAGACCTATTTTCACTAGCCTTTAACTGAAATTCAGCATTTCCTTCAACCATGAATGCAGGCAAACCACCGTAGTTTTCACAAAGGGTGAATCTGTCACCAATAGAGATCACAGGTATTTTTTAAAATCATGTTAGTTCTTACACACATCTCAAAATAACATTCATGCCCTTTAGTACTTTGAAATCATGTAGTTATTAGACCCATCACTGGATTTTGCCATACTAGTTCACAGATTTGTTATCTTCACATCTCAATAACCATTTCAACAAAATTGGTTTATTTGTAATCCCAGGTGTTTTATGAATTCAAAAACAAGATTTTGAGAAGTAGATATCCAAAAGTCTATGGCACACCAATGTTAAGAACCTCTGCCTGTTCTTCAGGAAGTTAAAACATAGTTAAAACATGGCCCATCAATTCTACTCTTAGGCATATATCCATGAAAACTGAAAGATATGTTCACAGAAAAATCTGTACATAAATGAACGTTCACACTGCATTCAGAATAGCCAAAAAGTGGAAATAATCCAAAGGTCCATCAACTGATGAATGGATAAGCAAAATGTGGTACACCCATACAAAAGAATGTCCAGCCACAGAAAGAAATTAAGTACTGGCCATCATTATGCTGAGTGAAAGAAGCCAGGCACAAAAGGCCCTATATTGCATTATTCAATTTACATGAAATGTCTAGAACAGGCAAATCCATAGAGACAGAAAGTAGATTAGTGGTTGCCAGGGGTTGGGAGGAGGGGGAAAGAGGGAGTGAATAAGTTCTGGGTTTCTTTTTGGGGTCAGAGAAATGTTCTGCAATTAGATTACGATGATAGTGCACAACCCTGTGAATACACTAAGAACCACTGAATCGTACACTTAAAAGGGTAAATTTTATATGAATTTTAAGTCAAAAAAAATTTTCCTGCCTTAAGAAGAAGGCAGGAAATTTCACTGTCCTCTTTCACATCTTCCCTTCTCACGGGCTGGAATGTGCATGATGGTGGGGAGTTGTTCTGGACCATGCAGATGAGGGCAACATCCCAGGAATTGGGAGCAACAAACTGGCAGGCCCCCAACACCGTGGAGCTGCCTCGTCAGCCCTGAGCTGCTCACTCTCAAACTGTTTCATGAGAGACAAATCAACCGCTCTCTCATTTACACCACTGCTATTCTGGGTCTGTTACAGCAACCAAACCCAGAGTCAACGAATCCTCAACATCTTAAGGAAAGGTTAAAGGTGATCTCATTTCACAGCCTTTTTGCTTGACCTGATGGCTGCCAAAGTTAATTCTTCCACAAGATGCACCCCCACATCCTCGAGTGTCCCCAAGCCTGCCTTCTGCCAGAGAAGAAAATTCAGCCACCTTCACCATTAGGCCAGTTTGGTGACCACTTTGCTCTGCACTAAGAGGCTAACTGTGGCTTTAGGAGAGAAGAGAGCGACCTGGAACAAGGCTTCCATCCCTGATGGACTGCAGAGATTCTGAAGTCTCAGCAGCGTGGTTCCTTGGAGGTATTTGGAAAGCCACGTGTTAAAACACTTGGCCTTAGCTCTCCACTCCCCGGCCTCCTCAGATACAAGATGACTAACAGGCTAATTAAAAACATGTTGTTAATTGTCATACTCTAGTTAACATGGTGAAGTTTTTAGTGTTAGGAGATGTAGATGTCAGCTGGCCCAAGACTCTAAAAGGAGGGTCTGGGCATCATTAATGCCAACAGGCCTACAAAAATATGGCTGAAGCACGCATTTCAGTTCATCAACGAATAAAACTTTCCCTTTGAAATTTCACTGCCAGGGTTTTTAATACTTCCAGCTAGTCATTATTCCCTGCTCCAGTTCAATGACAGGCTAGCCATAATTTTAAATGAGTAAACCATTCCAATTCAACCACATTCATTTAATAAAGATTTTTTTTTTTTTTGGAGCACCTAGTATGTACTGGGGATGCAATGGGAGGAACTATAAATAGGCCTGGGCTTGGCCTTCTTGTGGGGAAGACAGGACATGAAACATGTAAACATAACATGTAATTAAATATGACAACTGCTCTGATGGTTTGCTGGGTGAGAAGAACAGGGGCCCTAGTTTATTTTATTTTATTTTTTTTTAAGATTTTATTTATTTATTTGACAGAGAGAGACACAGTGAGAGAGAGAACACAAGCAGTGGGAGTGAGAGAGGGAGAAGCAGACTTCCTGCGGAGCATGGAGCCCGATGCGGGGCTCGATCCCAGGACCCTGGGATCATGACCTGAGCCGAAGGCAGACGCTTAACGACTGAGCCACCCAGGTGCCCCGTGGCGGGGGTGGGGCCTAGTTTAGATTCAGGATGGTCTGGGAGGGCCTCTTGGAAGACCTGACATTTAAGCTGAGGTCTGAAGGATGAGAAGGACAAGGCCAGGTGAAGAGTCAACAGAAAAAGCATTTTAAGGACAAAGGAGAACACGTACAAAGGCTCTGGGGTAGGAAAACAGCTTGGCTTCTTTGAGAAGCTACACCAAAGCCTGGCTGGTGAGCCGTGAGCGAGACTGGCAGGGGCTGCAATCATGGTGCGGTATACCACGACAAGGACATTTCCCCACAAAGCACCCTATTTTCCCTTGGAGCCCAGACGCCCCCCTCCCCCCTTCAGGCCATGACACAGCCAGGAGGCTCCGGCCCTGACCCAGGCCTAACAAAGCCCATCAAGGCATCCTGCCTGCCCCTGGTCATCATGATGGTAATACTTGTGGCACATGACCTAAGCGGGCTCACAGTACGTTTCAGAACTTTTGTAGAAAAGGGTCCCACAAAAAAGGTCTTTTGCCCTCTTTTTCTACTGGACTTATGCCTCATAATTCAAGGCTGGGGTTTGTTGCAATTATAACTATCAGAGAACAACCAACTTGAGAATGAAACTGTGATAAATATATGGTTGCCCTTTGTCCCTGGTTGCTGACACAGAGCTTCTAAAACCCTTGTGATTTTTTGAATGACAGGGGTGATAGGAACCTCTTGTGTTATTCTTAACAAACAAGCCCCTTGCAACCTGAGTCTATGCTAATAAAGCGACTCCTGGCTGAGAGGCCCCCAAATAGCTTCAGGGTGGGGGCTGGTCACCAGAAACAGCAAGTTGTGATAAAAGGGTTAGAACTGGCAGTCCCACCCCTCAACCTACAGGAAGGGAGAGGGGCTGGAGAGGAAGCTAATTATCACCGGCCAGTGATTTAATCAATCATGCCTGCGTAACGAAATCCCCATAAAAACCCCTCAACAACAGGGCTGGAGAACTCCCAGGTTGGGGAGTATGGCGGCGGTGTGCGTGGAAAGGTCATGGAAGCTCTGTGCCTCTTCCCCTACACTGTCCTATGCATCTCTTCCATCTGGCTGTTCCTGAGTCAAATCCTTTCTAATAAAGCAGTAAATGTAAGGAAAGTGTCTTCCTAAGTTCTGTGAGACATTCTAGCAGCAGATCAACAGATCCGAGATGAGGGTCACTGGAACCCCCAATTTATAGCCTGTTGGTCAGAGGTATGGGTAGCAATCTGGGATTTGCTCCCGGTGTCTGCAGTGAGGCTGAGCCCTTAACTTCCGGGCTCTGTGCTAAGTCCGGGCAGTGTGTGTCAGAATTGAACAGAATGGTAACACACCCGGTTAGCATCTGGGGAGTTGGAGAAACGGTCAGTATGAGAAAAAACCCCATACATTTGGTGTCATAAGTGTTACCAGTAAAAACAGCTCCTAAGAACCAACTGAGAGATCAAGAAGAAAAACCTCAGTATTGGTAATAACGTTATTTGAGCTCTGGATCAAGCGGCACCTAAAGCAGATTACCCCCTGGACTTCAATTATGTTAAGCCAATAATCTCTCAATGTCCTTAAACCAGTTTCGGTTGGGTTTTCTGTTACTAGCAGCCCGAAGATCCCGACTGCTAGAAACGGGAAATCATTGAAGTGTTTACATTCGGGGTCTGACATGACTTCATTTCTATCTCTGGAGAATGGAATGGAAGAGGCAGGGATAGAAGCAGCGGGTCCATCCGGAGGCGACTGCAACAGTCCCATTGAGAGAGGAGCTCATCAAAGCCCCTTCACAAGACTAACATTACTGAGCAATTACTACGTCACAGGAACTGAGCTGAGTGCTTTACTGGTGTGAACTAATAACCTAACAACCCCAATGCATGGGCGGTATTATCAATGCTACTTTTTTCTGTTATAGGTTGAATTGGGTTCCCCCAAAATGTGTATGTTGAAGTCTTAACCTCCAGTACTTTCGAATCTGATCATATTTGGAGCTGGGGCGGCTGCAGCTGTAGTTAGGTAAGTTAGAGTGAAGATACACTGGACTAGGGTGGGTCTCTCATCCAATATGTCTGGTGTTCTTATAAGAAGGGCAAATCTAGACATGGACATACACACAGGGAGAACGCCATGGGAAGATGAAGGCAGAGATTAAGGTGATGCAGCAGAAGCCAAGGAATGTCAAATATAATCAGCAAACCAGCAGAAGCTAGCAGTAAGGTGTGGAACCAATTCTTCCTTGCGGACCTCAAAAGGAGTCAACTCTGTTGAAACCCTGATCTTGGACCTCCAGCCTCTCGAACTACGGGACAACACATTTCTGCTATTTAAGCCACCCAGTCTGTAGTACTTGGTTATGGCAGCCCTAGCAAACAAAACTGCAGAGGAAACCGAGGCCCAGAAGGGCATGGTAACCTGCACCAAATTCCCCAGTCAGCAGTCTAAGCACTGGGTCTGCCCACCTTGGGAAGCCATGTTTCCAACCACTGTGCTGTGCTTCTGGCCTTGCGGGAACTGCTCTGCCCTCAACCGTGGGATCTAGAAAAGTCCTGAGCCCTCCCTGTGCCCCCGTTTTCCATCTGCATGACTGACATCTGCCCGGCCCCTCCCCCTCGGCCCAGCAGGCGAGGAGCACAAACGAAGAATGGCTGCAGAGGAGCAGGCCTCTGGAGGCGGCACAGAAGCCAGACAATCCTGGACGGTAATCTGAGCAGAAGAACCCACTGGAGGGGAGGGTGGAGGCCAATCAAAATCACCTCCCTACCCCAAATGGCTGGCCTGACACGATCCAGCCTCTTCCTCCTGCAGCCGACTGGAGAACAGAGCTGGCCCCTGATGGGCAACGCAGCGTGGCAGAAGCCATCCAGAGGACACAGGAATGCTCCTGAATCCCAGATCAGGAGTCCACCGCCCACCACTCCACATTGGTCACATGACATCCCACCAGCCCCCACGAAGCAAGGCCCCGTGACTCTCCCTTGAGGAAAGGGAGCTCTGTCCAAACCTGTCCTTGCCATCATAAGCAAGTCGCTGCAAGGTATCCCTCGCTGAGCCCAAGCAGGTGGTACATGTGTCTGGCTGAGGCCCAGGACCACCGTGAGAAGCGGGGAAGGGCAGAGCCTGCCAGCGCCCTGCAATGCTGATTCTCCCTCCCAAGGAACTTTTCTTCAAACAGATCAGTGTTTCTGGACCAAGGCTGCTGTGGATAGCATTAAAATCCAAGAGGAACTGAAAACGAATTATTAGCACTTCTTTTGGGAAAAACAGTGAGCCATGTATCACACAGCAGGGGAGTGGGGGGACTCTGTGTCTAGACCAAATGGTACTAACAGAGTGGGTGGGGAACTAGCCCAGCACACGCCAGGGACACAGGAACTCATGTGCTAAATCAAAGCCTGCTGCTCCTAATGTGCACATTTCCTCAAAGTGCCTACCATACACAACCCTCAGAAATGCAGCAGGTGCTTTGGAGGTGGGCAGGAGCTGACAACATCCTGATATCCTGAAGACAGAGCTGAAGGCTGGGTCCCTAACTTAAACCCTGCACAGACGGGGGCCTATGACAGAAAGGCTAAAATGGCATTTGATGTCACCCAACACAGTGGATGACACCAACATCAGAAAACATTCCAAGTGCAACTAAGGTTTGGAAAAAGCAAAAGTGGGGTGGGGGGGTGGGGAAGACAGTCTGCTGCGGTTTTCCTTCATTTTACATGGCAAAAAGTTATGAAGGAAATAGGAATCTAAATGTTTAAAACATTCAGAAATATAAGAACTGACAAAATCATAATCACTGTGAGAACACACTTCTTTTAGGAGAGTAACAGATAAAGTTGGCCAAAAATAAGGCTAGAGAAATTCAAGTAACACAAACCCAGCAACTTGGTTTTAAAGGTTTATATAAAGCTCTTTGAACCAGAATACAGATGAGATTCAGTCTTTATAAAATATCCATTGTATGTTCATCAAAACTGTTTTTTTTTTTTTTTTAAGATTTTATTTATTTATTTGACAGAGAGAGACACAGGAAGAGAGGGAACACAAGCAGGGGGAATGGGAGAGGGAGAAGCAGGCTTCCCGCGGTGCAGGGAGCCTGATGCGGGGCTCGATCCCAGGACCCTTGGGATCATGACCTGAGCCGAAGGCAGACGCTTAAGGACTGAGCCACCCAGGCGCCCCTCATCAAAACTGATTCTATGTTAGGAAAAGAAAAAAAAAACAAAACCTCCAATTCCCCCTTAAAAGAGAATTTTTCCTATCATAATACTCTGACTCTAATATATTTAAACTGGAAAGGAAGGACAATTTTGGAAAGGGACAGAGAAATCTAACAGAATGGTTCTCAACCTTTGCTGCATGTCACAATGCCCTGGAGAGTTTAATCTACTCTGATGCCTGGATTCCACCCTGCCCCCTCCCCTCCCACCCCAAGTCTGATCTCATTGGACTGGGCAGCTTATTTTTCAAAGTTCCCCAAGTCTACTTGATGATACTCAGGAATTACTACTCATTGTTTTAGCTGTAATAATTGTATTGTGGTTATGTTTTAAAAAGAGATCTTCTGGGGTGCCTGGGTGGCTCAGTCGTTAAGCGTCTGCCTTCGGCTCAGGTCATGATCCCAGGGTCCTGGGATCGAGCCCCATATCGGGCTCCCTGCTCCGCGGGAAGCCTGCTTCTCCCTCTCCCGCTCCCCCTGCTTGTGTTCCCTCTCTCGCTGTGTCTCTCTCTGTCAAATAAAAAAAAAAATCTAAAAAAAAAAAAAAGATCTTCTCCTTTTAGAACTACATGCTGAAATCTTGGTGGGCAAAAGGATATGATGTATATCGTGTCTGCTTCAAAATAATGGGCAGGGGGAGGGCAAAGTCAGAATATAAATGAGACAAGAGTGGTCACAACTAGGTAACATACGCTCTATTTCTTATGTTTGCAACTATTCATAAGGAAAAGTAAAATGGGGGTGCTGGGTGGCTCAGTCGGTTAAGCATCTGCCTTTGGCTCAGGTCATGATCCCAGGGTCCTGGGATCGAGCCCCGCATCAGGCTCCCTGTTCAGTGGGGAGTCTACTCTCTCTGCCTCTGCCTCTCCCCCCTACTCGTGCTCTCTCTCTCTTGCTAATAAATAAATAAAATCTTTAAAAAAGAAATAAAAGAAAAAGCAAAATGTAAAAAACAAACAAAAAAATTTAAAAGTTCCCCAATGGATCACAATGTGCAGCCAGGGTTATGTATTTGAAATTTGTAAATACTTCTTTGTATGTCTTAAAGAGGAAATCAAAGTCAAAACTGCCAATCAGACCTCTGGAATGGTGAAATGAGGAGCTCAGAAAATTCTTTCTTCTAAAAACCAACAATAAAACCTAACAAAACTGTAAAATACAACCATTTGAGGATTCTAGAAATCAAAGGCATACAAGAACCTGAGAAACACTTATTCAAGGAAACCAATGAACTTCGAGTACAAAACCACTCCCCAGGGCCCACTCAGGTCACTGGTGGGCAAGCTTCTTTCTCGGGAAGTCCACTCTTCAGCTTGTGGCCACAGTGTTGAGAGTCCCCAGAATTCTTGGAATCTCCCCAGGCCTCAAGCGGCACCATCACCTGTGACTTGGCTTGGCCATGGGGAAGCAGCCTGGTGGCCAGCCTGGCAAAGCCAACACCAGCCCCCAGTCCTGAGTGGCCACCACCAGCCACCAGACTTCAGGAGGCACTAGGTTTGTCAGGGCCCCTCCCTGCCCCACCCAGTTACACTAGACAGGCCACAGCAAACAGAAGCAGTTGGGTTCTTTTATATCAAAGCAGTAGAACACCAAAAAGGAAGAGAACCCCACTCTTTACTATCCAAGCCACACGTGAGCCTTCCTGACAACCTGTAATGTGTGCCTTGCACCAGGTGGAAAATAAACTCCAAGCAGCCAGATAAAAAAGAAAGAAAATGAAAGTCACAGACTAGGATAAATATTTGCAAATTACATATTTTATGAATGACTTATCTAGAACATAAGAAGACTTCTTACAACTCAATAAGAAATGAAAAGATTCAGGGGCGCCTGGGTGGCTCAGTCATTAAGCGTCTGCCTTCAGCTCAGGTCATGATCCCAGGGTGCTGGGATCGAGCCCCGCATCGGGCTCCCTGCTCGCCGGGAGGCCTGCTTCTCCCTCTCCCACTCCCCCTGCTTGTGTTCCCTCTCTAGCTGTGTCTCTCTCTGTCAAATAAATAAATAAAATCTTTAAAAAAAAAAAAAAAGAAATGAAAAGATTCAAAGAGACGTTTCATCAAAGACATACATATGGCCAATAAGCATAAAAAAGGATGATCAACATCATTAGCCCTCAGGGAAATGTTAATCAAAACCACAGTAAGACATCACTGTACATCCACCAGGATGGCTATAAGAACAAGTGTTGGTGAAGGGCGCCTGGGTGGCTCAGTCGGTTAAGCATCTGCCTTTGGCTCAGGTCATGATCCCAGGGTCCTGGGATACAGCCCCACATTGGACTCCCGGGAAGCCTGCTTCTCCCTCTCCCACTCCCCCTTCTTGTGCTCTCTCTCTCTCTGTGTCAAATAAATAAATAAAATCTTAAAAAAAAAAAGTACAAGTGTTGGTGAGAATACGGGAAAACTAGAATCTTCAATACATTGCTAGTAGTCCACTATAAAATGGACTTATTTCACTTTAGAAATAAAATAAATAAAAGTTAAACAGCAGTCTTTTAAATAAAAGTTAAACAGCAGAGTTACCAAATGACCCAGCAATTCTATTCCTAGGTGGAAACGAAAATATATCCACACAAACACTTGTACCTAAATGTTCATAACCGTATTACTCATAATAGCCCAGCACTAGACACAATCCAAATATCCATCAACTGGTGAAGGGATAAACAAAGTGTGACATACCTATACAATAGGTATTTATTACTCAGAAATAAAAAGGAATGAAATACTGATATATGCTGCAACATGGAAAATCTCAAAAACATTACGCGAAGTGACAGAAGCCAGATGCAAAAAGTCCTACACCTCAAGAAAGATGTTTAAAAATTGCAAATCATTTAGGGGCACCTGGCTGGTTTGGTTAGTAATACATACAACTCTTGATCTTGGGGTTGTGAGTTCAAGCCCCACACTGGGTGTAGAGCTTACATTAAAAAAAAAAAAAAAGTTGGGGCACCTGGGTGGCTCAGTCGGTTAAGGGTCCGACTCTTGATTCGGCTCAGGTCAAGATCTCAGGGTGGTAGGATGGAGCCCTGAGTTGGGCTCCATGCTGGGTGTGGAGCCTGCTTGAGATTCTCGGTCTCCCTCTCCCTCTGCTCCTCTCCCCACCTCTAAAAAAAAAAAAAAAAAGTTAAAAAAAATTGCAAATCATTTAGAAATGAAGGACTCATGAGAAATAACACATCAAAATCTGTAGGGTATGTGTGGGGAGTAGATGGAGTATGGAGGGAAAGAAGCAAGAGAGAAGTGATAAGTAATTTTAAATTTACTTGATGTAGGTTATTTCAGGGCCACCTAGTGAAGCAATATTGGTGACAAGAGCAACAACCCACTGTTTTTTTCCCTAGGCAAAGGTATTTTTGTTTATTAATTTAATTTTTTAATTCCCGTATAATTAACATTGTTATATTAGTTTCAGGTGTACAATACAATGATTCAGCAAGATGCATTACTCAGTGCTCATCATGATAAGTGTGCTCTAATCCCATTTACCTATTTCACGCCCCCCCCCCCATTTTTCCCTCTGGCAACCATCAATTTGTTCTCTACAGTTAAGAGTCTGGGTTTTTTTGTTTGTCCTTCTTTGTTTCTTTTATTTCTTAAATTCCACATAAGTGAAAGCATATGGTATTTGTCTTTCTCTAACTTATTTCACTTAGTGGTATAATTTCTAGATCCATCCACGTTGCTGCAAATGGTAAGATTTCATTCTTTTTTATGGCTAATATTCCAGTGTGCGTGTGTGTGTACCACATCCATAATGTGACTGCTGTAAATAATGCAGCAATAAACATAGGGGTGCATATACCTTTTCGAATTAGTGTTTTTTATATTCTTCAGGTAAATATCCAGTAGTGGAATTACTGGATGCTATGATAATTCTATTTTTAATTTTTTGAGGAATCTCCATACTGCCTTCCACAGTGGCTGCACCAGTTTGCTTTATACCAACAGTGTACAAGGGTTCCTTTTTCTCCACATCCTTGCCAACACCTGTTGTTTCTTGTATTGTTGACAGGTATAAGGTGATATCTCATTGTGGTTTTGATTCACATTTCCCTGAACAGTGATGTTGAAAATCTTTTCATGCATCTGTTGGCCATTCGTATGTCTTTGGAGAAATGTTTTTTCATGTCTCCTACCCATTTTGTAATTGGACTATTTATTTTTTTGGTGTTAAGTTGTAGAAATTCTTTATGTATTCTGGGTACTAACCCTTTATAGGATATGTCCTTTGCAAATAACTTCTCCCATTCAGTAGGTTGTCATTTAGTTGATTGTTTCCTTTGCTGTGCTGAAGCTTTTTATTTTGACATAGTCCCAATAGCTTATTTTTGCTTTTGTTTCTCTTAGGAGAAATATCTAGAAAAATGTTGCTATGGCCAATGTCAGAGAAATTACTGTTTGTGTTCCCTTCTAGAATGTTTATGGTTTCAAGTTTCACATTTAAGTCTTTAATCCATTTTGAGTTTATTTTTGTGTGTGGTGTAAGAAAGTAGTCCAACTTCTTTCTTTTGTATGTAGCTGTCCAGTTTTCCCAACACCATTTGTTGAAGAGACTATCTTTTTCTCATTGTATATTCTTCCTTCCTTTGTCAAAGATTAATTGGCCATATAATTGTGGGTTTATTTCTGGGCTCTCTACTCTGTTCCATTGACCTATGTGTCTCTTTTTGTGCCAGTACCATACTGTTTTGATTACTACAGCTTTCTAATATAACTTGAAGTCTGGAACTGTGATGCCTCTAGCTTTGTTCTTCTTTTTCAGGATTGCATTGGCTATTCTGGGTGTTTTGTGGTTCCACACAAATTTTAGGATTATTCTAGTTCTGTGAAAAATGCTATTGATATATTTTTTATTTTTTGCTATTGGTATTTTGACAGGGATTTCATGAACTCTGTTGATTACTTTGGGTAGCATGGACATTTTAACAATATCTGTTCTCCCAATCCATGAGCACGGAATATCTTTCCATTTGTTTGTGTCATCTTCAGTTTCTTTCATCAGTGTTCTATAGTTTTCAGAGTACGGGTCTTTCACTTCCTTGGTGAAGCTTACTCCCAGGTATTTTATTATTTTTGAGTAACAACCCACTTTTGATTGTGTCCAGCTCAGGCTCTGGACTGATCCCTTCCATACATGAACATCAAATCGCCACATCCCCAGGAGTTCACTATTATAACCACTCTTATTAACAGGGTTAGCAAGTAGGGGAAATGAGACTGGAACCTAGGCCGGCACCTTAGTCACCAAGCCCTCAGTGCAATTTGCAGGGTGAAAGTAGTAACCACTTATTCTCCTATCATCATTGTCAACCATGACAAACTAGCACTTCCATTTCCTACTTTTACTGTGACTTAATGATGACTGTTTCATACAATTTACCTTATTTAAACTTCAGGGCAATTGTGGTAGATGATAGTATTCTTACTATTATTTTTTTTTTAAAGATTTTATTTATTTATTTGACAGAGAGAGAAACACAGCGAGAGAGGGAACACAAGCAGGGGCAGAGGGAGAGGGACAAGCAGGCTCCCCGCGGAGCAGGGAGCCGATGCGGGGCTTGATCCCAGGACCCCGGGATCATGACCTGAGCTGAAGGCAGACGCTTAACGACTGAGCCACCCAGGCGCCCCCTTACTATTATTTCTGATTCACTTTTCAGGCACAGAGTAGAACTGCACTTCCTCATGACCCTGAAGTTGGCTATGGCTATAAGACGTGCTTTAGCCAACGAAACATGAGCAGAAGCAATGGGGGTCAGTTCCATGTGGGATCATTTGAGAGCTGATGTTCAAGCCCCTATCTTCCCCTTATTGCATAAACGAACCTGTTCTAAATGGTGGAACCTGGGTCCCCGAATGAAGATGATATAGAGTGGAGACCACCACCAAACCATGAAGAACATGTGGTATTAATGAGACTTAACGAGATCTTTTAAGCCACTGAGATATTAGGGTCATTTGTTACAGCAGCAGAACCTAAGCTATCTTTATTGATTCAGTACCCTTTGAGTTAATCCTCTTTTAACTAGATTAACTGAGGCTCAGACAAGTTAAATGAATTGGTCAAGGACACACAGTTGAAAGGTGGCAGAGGTAGGATTAGAATTTAGGTCTGGTTCCAGGGCTCTTAAAAGTTGTCAATTCAGGGGCGCCTGGGTGGCTCAGTCATTAAGCGTCTGCCTTCGGCTCAGGTCATGATCCCAGGGTCCTGGGATCAAGCCCCATGTCGGGCTCCCTGCTCCGCGGGAAGCCTGCTTCTCCCTCTCCCACTCCCCGATTGTGTTCCCTCTCTCGCTGTGTCTCTCTCTGTCAAATAAATAAATAAAATCTTAAAAAAAAAAAAAAAGTTGTCAATTCAAGCACTACCCTGTACTTTCTCTTAATTCACTCACCACCTAATTCACTCAACACCAACATATACTGAGGGCTTCTGATGGGCCAGGGGCCACTGCAAAGAATGTCTTCCAGGATAACATTTTTTTCCCAGTAAAATGTCTTTTGGGTTTTTAATTCAAACTTCGTGGAATGTATATAATTCTTCATGCATTTTCATCTAATTTTTATATGACAAAACTGTATGCTCTCAAAACTCAATATAACATATTTTAACAAAATGATAAGCAGGAAGTCTCAAGATTACATTTTAAATACAATCAGTAGAAGGTCGGAACCAGGTGTGGACATGAAAATGTTGACTGAGGTCAACAGAGACGATGCAAGCTCAAGATGCTGTTGACCAGAGGGCAATGGAGGTGTGAAGGCTGTGCAAGCTGTTTTTTAGCCATCGTGTTAATTGTTCAGTGTTCAGGAAGTGATTTTTTTTTTTTTTTTTGAGCACTTTACATCTTAACATATTAGTTTGTTACTTATCTCTAGGAGATAGGCTGGCCTAAGTCAGTTTCTGGAGACAGGTGCCCGGCTTCCTACTCCTTTAGACACCATCTTCTCTGGCCAGGATGCCCAACACTGCCAGAGTGCTCCAGGGATCAGGCTCAGGCTGCACACAAGAAGAATTCTCCAGAACCAGGAAATGAGATAAACTGGGTCCGTAATGGTGGTGGTAGTGAACCAATCAACCATCTCTGTAACCTTTGGACTTCCTCCTCTATGAGATAAGCAACACCCAGATTTTTTAAGCTGACGGTCTTCAGGCTTGAGTGTGCTTATCCCCAGGGGTTTGTGGAGACTTTTTAAAATTTTATTTTATTTTATTTTATCTTATCTATTTATTTGAGAGAGTGCGCACGTGCGCGAGCAGGGGAGGGGAAGGGGCAGAGGGAGAGAGAGAAGCTCAAGACTCTGCGCTGAGTGGGGAGCCTGACATGGGGCTCGATCTTACAACGCTGAGATCATGACCTGAGCCGAAATCAAGAGTTGGACGATTAACCGAATGAGCCACCTAGGTGCCCCTATGGAGACTTTTAATGGCTCCAAGGGCACAAATGTTTTTAAGGGAAGCAGTGTTCAGATTGTCCATGGCCCCAAGTTCCCCTTCCCAAAATTGATCTGACTGCAAACCAGCCTGCCTTCTTAGCTGTCCACCCTACTGTACAGGTGCTTGCCTCATCCCAAGGAGCACTGCCCAGGGGTGTGCATGCTTCCAGGACTGCAAACAACACAAAACATCAAAATACTGGTTTGAAGGAAGTTGTCTTTAATGAGTAATAAAGCTCCTTAAGCCCCCAGGCTTGTCTGTCCTTCCCTGACTTACACATCTTTCTGTTAAATATGAATCTTGACTTTAAAAACAGGATATTCTGGCCCATGCTGGGATCCCCTAAATTCTGAACACTCAAAGCTGTATAGGTTAGTGGCCCTGATTTGTTTGAATGGAGTGTTTTGCAGGACCATCAAAATTCTGAGTCCCCTAGAAAAAATTCCCAGGGGAAAATGTCTGTGATTTCTTTTAGATTCTGTGGGCTTTACAAAATAAAGTGGTGAAAAACCTACTTTATCTAGCCATATTGTATAATATTTATTTCAACTACAGTCAATCTCCACCTTATCTCATCTTACAAAATATGTACTATTTTCTTTCTCTCCAAATAACATTTTCAAGTTACCATAAAGTTATTTTAGACGTTAGGTTTATAATGCACAAGGCGGCATGGTTTATCAAAATTCTTTTGAGGGAACACAAACAAAAATATTTGAAGATGATCAGTTTAAATTTAAATGATCCCGGCCAGCCCACGCCCTAATTCCTGGTGGCTGAACTGCAGGAACTAAGCATGGGGTACAAATCCTGGGGGAAAAAAAAAAGACTTCAAACAATGGCAAAGTCACACGTGCCTGGGGTGAGAGCCAAATGGGGCAGGCAGGCAGGCTCCACATCCCCTTCCTCTCAGCTCAGGGGCCTCAAAAGCAAAGCTGCTACAAGACAGTATTTGAAAAGGGATTTTCTGGCCCAATGGGTCAACTCAAAAGATTCCCTTTCACCCAAGTAAAAGAGCTATGGCCCTTCCTTCACCTCCACGTAAGTATGGGTACACATTTGTGTACACACACACCACACACACACACACACACACACACACACACACACACGGGAGGGAAGTATTCTCTGTAAATTACTTGGGACTAAGTCAGTGAGTAATTACCAATAGTTTCCACTATTACCAAAAACTCTTCTTCAAGAGATGACTTCGCTCTCGATCTGAAGCAACATTTCAGCATGCACTATGTCCAGCGCTTTCCAAAGTTACCTGAGGGGCTACACGCTGGTAAAACTATTATGCTAATAAAGCTCACATATTTAACCAAATTTCCCTAAAACATGATGTGATGTGCAAGGCTAGGTAACAGGCAGGAAAAGAATGATTTTCCAGAGAAGACCTAGATTCATACTACTTTCACTCATTTGAGAAAGACTCTGGGCCCCTCTGTGGGTAAGGCCCGACGCTGGGCATGGTCCCTGTACTGTTATCAGAGTGCTTCTCAAACTTGATGTCTGTCCAATCATCCAGGATGCTGCTCAAAACTCAAGATATACCCAAGGCCCCGGATCAGAATCACCAGCAGTGTCGAACGGAGCCTCTATATTTTTAACAAGTTCCCCAGACCAAGTCTGTGCTCGCTGAAGTCTGAGGACAACCACTCAGAAAAGTCTAGCAAAGTGGTTCGCAAACAGCTGATTCATACAAACTATTTATGGAGGATTTTTTTTTTTAAGATTTTTAAAATTTATTTATTTGACAGAGAGAAAGAGAACAGCTGCATAAACGGGGGAGAGGGGCAGAGGGAGAAGCAGACTCCCCACTTAGCAGGAAGCCCGATGCGGGGCTCGATCCCAGGACCCTGGGATCATGACCTGAGCTGAAGGCAGATGCTTAACTGACTGAGCCACCCAGGCATCTCTTTATGGAGAATTTTAAAATACAGATTCTAGAGCCCACAGGAATTACTGTCTCACTTATAGGACTCTTGGCTGCAAGTGGCAGAGCCCAACTCAAACTGGCTCGAGAAAAAAAAAAAAAGCAATTTTTTGGCTCATGTTACTGAAAGGTTCAGGGGTTATTCTGATTTCCAGTTACCCAAAGAATTTATCAAGAACCAATCATTTCCAATGTCGTTTCTATGTCACCCTTTGGGCAAATGTGGCCTCCCGTAGCATTAGGCTTATGCCCCACAACTTAGCACCCCAGTAGAAAGAAAGTACCTCCTTCCTGGCAGCTTGAGCAAGAGACGTGGGTAAATTTTGAACAGACTGACGTGACTCATGAGGCCTTTCCTGAGCCAATCACTGGGGCAGAGAGGAGCGGAACCATCTGAGAGGCCCACGACTGTGCCCGTTCCACATCCAAACCACGTGGACCAGAATGCTCCACAAGGTGGGGTGGGGCGAGGCTTTTTATTTATTTATTTATTTAAAGATTTTGTTTATTTATTTATTTATTTGACAGAGAGAGAGAGAAACAGCATGAGAGGGGATAGGGTCAGAGGGAGAAGCAGGCTCCCCGCTGAGCCGGGAGCCCGATGTGGGACTCGATCCCAGGACTCCGGGATCATGACCTGAGCTGAAGGCAGTCGCTTAACCAACTGAGTCACCCAGGCACCCCGGGGGGAGGCTTTTTAAAAGCTGGGCTTTTTTTACTCCAGTTTCTAAAAGTTCTTTCCAAAAAAATATGCAAAATACATACACATATAAAGAAAAAAATGAAAATAATCTACAACACCCTACCTACCAAAGTTTTTAGAATCTGTAAACTCAAAATTGTGCATACAAAGCATTGATTTGTTGACTAGAAACCTATTCTGTACGGCAGAGCATTTCATTATGGCTGAGTCTTCATGACAATATCCCCAAACTGAAAAAAGGTAAGTATTTTAGGCATTTTTATGACTGTTCAGCCAATACTGGTTTGCCTCCCTTTTTCCATGAGTTTGTTCTTGCTTTGAATCCCTACAGAGGTCAGTGGGTGTCTGCTAAGTACAATGATATTCTCTCAATTACAGTGTAATTACTGAAATCAGAAAGTACCAGTGCGATAATCCTGCCAGCTAATGTACAGTTATTTGCTGTATAACTTATAATTTACAACTTACAAGATAGTTACCTCCTTCCATTTTCCAGGGCGGGGCTTCTGTCCGATTCGGTCCCCCCCCCCCCCCCAGGTCCGGAGAAAGCAGTGTCACACACACAGTCGGGCTCAGTGAATGAATGAACTGGATGGCAGAGGAGCAATCCTCAAAAGGAAAACCACAGAAGAACCATGAATGGTTGTTAGACCAAACCAGCAGCCGACATCCACTACACCTGCCCAAACAGACGCTCCAGGAGCAAAGCCAGAGAATCCCAACTATTCGTAAGACTCTTAGCTGGTGCCAGTTCCCAGCCCGGGTTCAGAGTCACACTGTCCAGGGAATGGGTGTGATCGGACGCAAACACAACATTTCTTCAGAAAGCTGTTTTTGAGATCTTTTGCAAGAGGAGAAACCTGACGAAGGTGTGTTCCTGCACTCCCGCGCGGCACTGTGGGCCAGGGGCCTGGGGGGTCAGGCCTGGGTCCTGCTCTTACAGAGCTCACAGCCTAGGGGCGGCAGATGTGCCTACAGGGAGCGGTGCGGTGCTCGGCCACATGCAGGAGGGCCCCGCACGAGCTGTTGTGAAGGAGGTGAGGCAGGTCCCAACGTTATCCTCTCCGTCAGGTCACACTCAGGGCCTGAGATCAGGAGCCAGGGCTGCACTGCGCCTGGACACCCGGGATTGATGTGGGAAACAAAGGCAGAAGAGAAATTATGCAGTTTCCTTACTCCCTACAGCCCACTGACACGTCCTTGAGACAGGCAGAGGGACCCTCCTCTAGGGACTCAGCTGCCTCGATGCTGACACTTGGCTAAGGGCAAAAGGCTGACCCCCAGGCTCCTGTACGTCTACTTTAACATATAAAACTTCCTTTGGAAACTTCCTTTATCTCTACCCCCAAGATACATGTTGGCAGTCATCCCCCAAGTATATGACCCACCGATATACATCTGAAGGGTCTCATGACTGAGTTTTTATTAGACAGTAATAAATGACCTTTCCTAACAATAGCTGGCCCCCCTCAGGATCCTGGAAACCTTGTTTCCAAAATACCTGGAAGGCTTACACTCTCCCTAACCCCCTCCCAACTTCAAAGTATATAATGGGCCTCTCCTCAAGACCACAGGGCAGCAGCTCTTTCTGCCCACAGGCCCTGTCCCCATGCTTTTATAAAACCACCTTTTTGCACCAAAGACATCTCAAGAATTCTTTCTTGGCCATCGGCTTCGAACCCTAATGTCTTTCCTACATCAGGATCACTTGAATTTCCACAATAACCCCAAACCTTAGACAACACACACACATCCAATCAATGAGTCCTTGTGGCTTATTCTTTCTACTCTGCAGAAAGAAGTTACTCACTCGGCCAAGATCACGGAGCTAGTTGGTGGTGAATCTGGGATCAATTCCAGACTCTATTCCCAAGCCCTAGCTTGAACTACAGAGCACTATCCAGGAGGAAAGATAAGGATGATGATAAATAGTACTTCCTGAGTGCCTATTATGCTTCAGGCTCAAACTAAATTCTTTATGCAAACTTATTTAATGCTCTGAATGGCCCCTTAAGGTAGAAACCTTTATCATCTACATTTTACAGGTGACGAAACTGAGGCCCAGAAAGGTGAAGTGATAAACCCAGGGTCACACAGCTAGCAAGCAGCTGAGCTTTGAATCCAGGCCATTTGACCCCTGTTCTTAACCACAACATGCTGATGCTGCATATGGAAGAAGAGGAATGATGCCCTAGGCCAGGAGGCCAGAGAAAGTCCTCATTTTTTAAGAAGTATGTGTGTCATGCTTACTGCTTCGCCAGAGCTCCCTGGATGAGAAGTAGCCAACTGACCAGAGCTGGGCCAATCAGACCGCTGTCTCGGGGCCCTGAGCCTGTGGATCCTGACACCGCAGACAGTGCCTGTCCCAAGTCCCAGGAGGCATCTCAGAATTCTTTTAGGTTTGGATGGATCACACATGGGCTTCTATTATTTTCAACCCGGAGAACCTAGGCTAAGAACTTCCTACCTGGCTCCCTCTCTGCCCTCATCTTCTGTCATTTTCACCTTCCCTTCCCTCGTAGCCCTCTGGCCACCATGACCTCCTTGTACTTCTTACAACATGCTCTGCCAGCTCCTGCCATAGGGCCTTTGCATTTGCTATGCTGTCTGGAATGCTCTTTCCCAAATGTTTGCATGGCTGGCTTCTTATATTCAGGTCTTGATCAGAGTCACCTCTTCAGGGGTCTGCCCTGATCACCTCGGCTAAAATAGTAGCTTCTGCCACTCTCCAGTCTTGCCCCCAGTCCGTTTTCTTCACATCTCACTAACATTACATTATTTACCTGTTTGTTTAGGCTCCAGCTCTCCTCCAGAAAGTCAGCGCCAGAAGTGTAGGGACTGTGTCTATCCTGAGCCCCTAGCACTTGGGTGCCATGTCGTAGGTGTTCAGGAAATACCTAAGTGATGATATCTGCCCCCACACACTTTAGTACATCTCCTGGGATCTTTATCCCTGCCCTCCGAAACACGGAAAGGGGGGGGAGGCAGAGAAAGAAACAATGACTCACATTTATTTGAGTGTTTACTATGTGCCAGCCACAGTTATTTTAAGCACTTTGCATGGATCATTTGATCCTCACAAAAACCGAAGGTAGGAACTATTATTATTCCATTATACAGAAGCTGAGGCACAGAGAGGTTAAGTTACTTGCCCAAGGACACCCAGCCAAGACAAGGCAAAGCTGAGCGGTGAAGCTGGCAGTCAGAGGTCAGGCCTCATGCCAGCCGGGTGGGCAAGCAGTTCCACGGATCCAGCAGCCGACTCTGAGGCTCTGCTCTCCACGTCTGCGTCTATTAGGCTAGCTTCCTGCTGAGCTCCCCACAACCCTGCTGAGAGACTTTTTTCTTTTTTTCCCTACTACTCAAGGCTCCATAATGTTGCCCACTGCTGCTTGTACTCCAGCTTTGTCACCATTGATGCCAACTTTTTCCCTGGTTGGGCCCAGCCATGGGGACAGAGGAGTCCTTCACTGACATTGCCACACGGTGGCCACCATGGACTTCTTAAGGGTACCCAGAAAAATTCTGGGCCCTGCCTAACCAGGCGCCCATCAAGGGGGGCCCTGCAGGGTAAAACGTCCCCACACCTGCCTGCGACCTCCACTGACACTGAACACTGTCACGAGGTCCTGGCCGGGGCAGTGAGGCGGGGAACAGGCCTAACAGGCCACTACAGCCCAGGGGCCATCACAGTGACTATCACCGGTGGACAAAAGGAAGGTTTGCCGAGGAAATGCAAAAAAGCTGCTGGAAATACAGTAGCAATAAGGACCCTGGTTACTAAGTCTACCCTATTCCAAACCAGATTCTGCCTCATCCAAGTGGTGAGACGTTAAGTGAGGTCTGTGCTCCAGGCTCCTCGCTGTGGATGGAGATGTCACCAACCTGCGTCACCGAGTTATGGCCGGGGACTGAAAGGTGACCGCTCCAACATGCAGACTGGGGCCGGGTTCATACTGAGCTTTTCAAGGCAGTGGGAAAGGGTGGATTTTTCGATCAATACTATGAGAGACAACTAGTTAACTATTGGCAGAGGCAGCTTTAAGATCTGTATCCCACAACTAACACCAGGAAAAAAAAAAAAAATCCAGGTGTTTGATATAAACAATGAAGCTCTACATGCGACTCTTGATCTCAGGGTTAGGAGTTCGAGCCCCACGTTGGATGCAGAGATTACTTAAAAATAAAATCTTTAAAAAAAAAAAAATGAAGCATGAAGCTATGAAGTAACTAGGAAGAAAGTATAGTGTTTATCTCATCTTAAATTAAAGGCCAAAGCACAAAAGCAAACAACATCAACAAAAAACCTCAGTATAATGTTTAATAACATAACAAAATTAAAAGGTAAACAAATCTCACTAGGGATGTAAACCTACATCCCATAACTCATGATTTCTACCTTTAGTAATATAAAGATCCCCTACAAACAAATCAGTAAGAGATAAAAACTAGCCCCTACAAAAACAGGCAACAAACGAGGAAATGCAGATGGCCCAGAAACAGGCAAGTCAATGAGGAATAGCACAAGCCTTTAAACGTTTTTATACACTTTGTTTCAGTAATTGCAACCCCAGGACTTTGTCCTAAGAAAAATCTAAGACCCAAACAAAGGTTTATGTGTGCTCAGAGTCATCATAAGGAAAGGTGGAAATGAACAGAATGTCCAATGACAGGGCACTGCCAGAATGGAACACCAAGAAGTCATTAAAAAGAATGTGGCCGGGGCGCCTGGATGGCTCAGTTGGTTGAGCGTCTGCCTTCAACTCAGGTCATGATCTCGGGGTCCTGGGATGGAGCCCCACATCTGGCTCCTTGCTCAGCAGGGAGTCTGCTTCTCCCTCTGCCTCTCCCCCTCTTCTCATGTTCTCTCAAATAAATAAAATCTTAAAAAAAAAAATGTGGCTGACCTTGACCTTGACCCACGGCTGCAGTAGGCTCTCCAAGGCAGATCCTTAAAAGAAAGTGTAGTCTGAAGAACAACATACCTAGAGAGTATGTTTGTAAAACAAACAACTATGGGCATACATGGATGTAACAGAAAGAGCTGACATGCGAGTGCTTATCACACACCAGGTGCCACTCTAACTTTTACATATATTAACATGATGACTCCTTACAGGCCAAGAGGTTAAGGTCATCACCACCACTTCACAGATGGGGAAAATGAGGCACAGAATGATTAAGGCCCAAGTCAGTACATAACAAAACTGGGGTTTGAACCCAAGCACTGTGGCCCCAGAGCCCAGGCTCTTAAACACAATCTACTGCACACAGAGCAAGAAGGGCACACTAAATGTCACTCTGTGCAGGTGAGAGAGACGGGAGGGGGGGTGGGGCAGGTGCCAGGGTCACCAGGGGAACAAGGAACTGCTATGCTTTGCTTTACATACTGCTCTACTGCTTGAAATGTTGACAATCAGCATGTGGCTTCTGTAAGTTTTAAATCAATAAAAAAAAAATCGATCAATCTGAAATTTCTGCCACGTGACCTAAATGCAAGAAGGAGCAGGAGAGGATCAGCATCTCTCAGTGATGCTGAGCCCCAAGCAGGACCAAACTCAGCACCACCTTTCACCCACCCCACATGTAGACAGAGGGTGGGGGGGGCATACCGCTCTCCTCGAGGACACCAAGTAAAGCCATGTGGCTGGCTGAGGTATCACACGGGTCACACCCCCATAGGGAGTGAGCTCCCTTTACACGTGGATCCCTGGAGGAGGAGATAAGGGTCTGATAGGCAAGGAGACTTTCGGCCCAATCAGTTAAGCAGGCTCAGAAGCTCAAAGTCCGGGGGCCTACATACACCTTACCTGGCCCACGCATCACATTACGTCCGTGTCAGCACCCAGAAAGTCTGTTTGCTGCCCTGTAATAAATACTGTAATAAAAGGCACATCAGGATCTAGGTTAGTGGGGACAGTGGAAGGGCCACCTATGTGGACTTGAGCCCTTCCTGATTTCATAATTGTAGGATACTGACATCAGCTTTTCCTGGGCATGGGCTGTGTCAACATCATGAATTAACAGCTGTGTCTGGAGTGAGAGAAAGGGGAGCAAGGTCAGACTGCGGGTTGGGCTATCCAGGTTCCAACCCAGCCCCAACTGGCTGAGTGACAAGGATCAAGGGCTTCGTTTCCCTGGGCCTCAGTTTCCTCATCTGCAAAATGGGGAGAAAGAGTCTACCATACAGAGGGTCAAATGAGATGTGTGTAAGTAGGACACCTCAGCCCCTGTTAAAGGGGGCCAGGGACGGTCATTACTACCATCCATCTGAACCCGCAGACCAAAGCGCCAAATCTCTCACCCCACTCACCACCCACTGACCAATCCCTTAGCAAGTTGTCTCAAGCACCAATGCCAGCACTCGGGTCGGGTACCACACCCCTCCCCACCCTCCAGTAACGGCTGCCTCCCTCCTCGTCCCACAGTCACCCCTCCATCTAGCTTCCAAGGCAGCCAGAGGCAATGACAGCGAGAACACTCAGAATACAAGTCAAACCCTCCACCAGGCTCCCGCCCCTGCCGGCCCTTCTACCACCTTCCACGACACGCCACCCGGGCTACTCTACTGTTCCTCCACACACCTAACTCATTCCTGCCTCAGCACCTCTGCAGTGGCTGTTCTTTCTGCCAGGACGCCTCTTCCCCCAGATCTCTCGCAAGACTGGCGCCTCTGTGCCACCCCAGTCTCCGCTGCTGTGTCCCCACCCCAGTGAAGCTCTCCTCCGAACACACCCCCCCACCCCCGCTATCCAGCCTCCCACAGCTCCCTCCACCTTCCAGGTGTGTCTCTCATCATTCTGCTTTAATCACTTCATAGCACTATTCATCCCCACCTGAAACATCTGATTAATCTGTTTACTACTTTATCTTCTGTGTCCTTCAAGGTGAACCTAAACTCCAGAAGGACAGGCCTTCTCAAGCTCTGACCCCCAGCCCTTGGAACGCCTGTGATATAAATATATGCCAAAGGATCAAGTCAGTGACTGAATGAATTAATGAATTCGACATCATTCTACATCAAATCTGCCCCCCCACCGCCCCGAGGGAGTAAATGTCATTGTAATCTCCAGAAGAAAAGAAAGCCCTTAGGTAGCGTGCGATATAATGCGTAACTGATCCCAAGGCATCCAGATGATTTCATGCGTGCTAGTGCTCTAAAGAATTTATGACCTAGACAACAGCGCCTGGGGTCAGAGCTCGCCCCTGGCAAGGCTACTAGAAGGAGAGCCTCTCCAGTGGAGCAGAGCCCTTTTTTGTTCTTTTGTCTAGGAATGGAGTTTCAGGTCAGAAGAAATTCAGATGCTCAAAAACCTCTTGCCCCAAGCATAAGGGTTTAATCCCCTGGCGTGGAGCAAGAACTCTCTAGAGGCTGTAGGCCTGAAAACACGGGGCCAGTGAAAGAGAACAAAAAAATGGAAATGTCAACAACAGCCTAGAGTCATCTCTCCCCGGTTACATGGGGTGACACACACAGGCTCCACCTGGCCAAAGGTAAGGCCCACAGCACCTGTGCCTAAACAATGAGAGATCTGTGACAGTTCATCTGTTTGTTCCTGAATCCAAGAGGAGGCTTGCCAGTAGCGGAGACCAGTACACATCGAATGAATGAACACGAAAACAAAGACGACTTGAATCACCGAAGGAAAAAACTGCAGATCAGAAGCCACCAGCCCAGTTGTTCAATACTCATTTCTAATGTAAACAAAAGTTCAAAAGAGTCGGTACCCTCAGGATACCTGAATAAGGTATCCTGATGATGAGGGAGGTTTCTCTCTGGAGAAATATTCCAGCTAATAAATGAAGAGGAGGACAGAAGTACAAATGTCACAATTTTGCAAACCCCAGGTGAAATCATGGGCCTAGGAAATGGTTATTTCCAGCCATTAACTCTACAGAACATGACAGAGAGACACCATGGCCTTTGCCCACCTGCTGACGGACAAAACACGCAGCAACAGCCGGGAGAATTTACCGCCATCCCCGCCCCTGAAACACACACAGATATGTGTGCATGCGTGTGTACATCTCAAAACAGAATCCGATTCAGGTTCCAAATGCAACCACCCATTTGCAGGAAACACAAGGACAGGAGAACGAGCTCGCCGCCACCACAGAAATACTATCCCAGACACAGATTGTGGGAGATCGACACAACAAATTACAGGGCTTTTTTCCAACAAATAAACTATACAAAAAAAGGGGGGGATGGCAGGGGGACCCATAGATTAAATGACACTTAACAGGCATGTGAACCAAATTCCACAGTGGACCTTGATTGGAACAAATCAATTCTAAAAAGACATTTAAGAGATGACCTGAAGTGTTAACACTAAGTGGATTCTAGACAACGTCAAGCAATTATTGTTATTTTAATCAGGACCATAATATTGTCATTGTGCCCTTAAAAAAAAATTCTTATCTTTCACAGAAACCGAACTATTTAACTTTATAATCATCCCGCAGGGGTGGGTAGTGGCCAGTACAAATAAAACCAGAGTGGTCCTGGTTAAGAGAGTTGAAACTATTTACTTTCTTCACAAGGTATCTAGAGGCAACTAAACAGAGAGCTTGACTCAGAGAAGACAGCTCGTGACTACTGTCACTCCCCAAGGGCTAACGATCAGATGGCATCTTTTTTCCTGGGGCTTCATGTCAGTCTTGGGTAAAGCCAGAGTCCTCACTGTGGCCCCCACAGCCCTGCACGATCGGGCCCCTCTCATTGGCCCCCTTGCTCCCCTCCCCCACTCCCTGTACTTATTTTGCCCCAAATGCTCTTCCCCCAGATACCCACAGGACTCCTGCACTCCCTTTCTTCACCTCCACTCCAATGTCATCTCCTGAAAGCGGCCTGCCCTGACCCCGCTCTCTACAACAGCATCACGTCTTCAAAAATTAGAGCACCCCATGCTTCTTACTCTCATTGTGTGTACCCTCCTTTATTGTTTTTCACACCTATTCTCTCTTTTGGACTTAATACATACTCCTTGTTTCTTACAATCTATCTTCCCTTTTACAATGTAAGCTCCACAAGGGTGGAAACTTCATTTGTTGTGTTCGTTACTGTCTTCCCATCTCCCAGAACGGTGCCAGTACAAAACAGGTGCTCAAGAAATATTTGTGTAATAAATCAAAGAATCAAAAGGGCATCATCTTGAGGTACCATCCTGGTTGTCTCACAGCTCCTTTAAGAGCCATTTTTAGGGAACACTTCTGAACTAGTAAAGCTGCTGGCTGCCTAATCCAGTAGTGAGTTTCCCCTTTTAACTTAGTTTTTTTAGCTCAAAACAAGGCCATGTGAAATAGACTACACTTCCCAGACCCCTTGCAACTATATATGGTACTGTAACTAAGTTCTGAGCAAGAGTCTGAAAGTATAAAGTTTATGTGTTGCTTCCATTACGCCTTTTTAGAGAGACAGGGGTGCCCAAGTTCATCCCTTCTTTCCTGCTCGCTGGGATGCAATGGCTGGAGCCTGAGTAGCCATCTTGAATCATGAGGTGGAGGAACAAAGATGATGGATCAAAGAGGTAGAAAGAGCCCGGGTCCATGATAAGAATGCAGCACTGGGCAACTTCTATCTTGCTTAGGCCATTGTCATTTTGTTTTGCATGCAGTTTTCTATTATATGCAGTTGAACCTAATCAGACTGATACACTGGGATCAAAAAGCTCTGCAAAGTGAGTGGGATGGGTCCTATATCTACACAAATAAATAAAAATGCCCACAAATTGAGGACTACTCCAAAGAAGAGAGAATCACTGTGAGCTGCGGATATACAAAGAACTATCATGGAGTTGGTGGGGAGAGGGCAAACAGGGGTGAGGGAACAACCAAGGAAATGATGACATGGGAATCACAAAATTTACAATTAGGTTAAATAGGCTGCTGCCCCAGGATTAGTAACCAGAATACAGCTGACCTGGAAATGACGCAGGTTTGAACTATGCAGATCCATGGATGTAGTTCGTATAGTACTATAAATGCATTTTCTCTTCCTTATGATTTTCTCAATAACGTTTTCTTCTCTGGCTTACTTTAAGAACACAGTACATAATACATATCACATACAAAACGTGTTAATTGACTGTTTATGTTATCAGTAAGGCTTCCAATCAACAGTACACAATTAGCAGTTAAGTTTCTGGGGAGTGAAAAGTTATACATGGGTTTTCAACTACACAGGAGGTATGCACCCCTAACCCCCACACAGTTTCAGGATCAAGTGTATATAAAAAACACCTACAAATCATGACTAAAAAGCAGCCAAAGTGATGAGCAAGCTACAACCAGAAGAAGAAAGGTAAAAGATACTCTGCCTTCCTAGTCTTCAGAGAAGCACAACTGAAACCACGATGAGATTTCATTTCATATCTGGCAGAAAATAAAAAAGCTTTACCAAACCAAGCCCTTGGTGGCAATGTTTAGAGAACAGTATGACAATATTTGGCAAAGTGAAAGATGCTCACATCCTACAACCCATCAATCTGGTGCCTAGTACATACCCAAAAGAAATTCTTGTCAATGCATACTAGGAAATATGTGGAACAACATTCACAGTAGCCCATGAGTAGCAAAAAATCTAGAAACTAATGAATTGTTCATTGGCATGCAAATAACGAACACAAAAATGTGATATATTCAGCCAGTGGAATATTACATAGCAGCAAAAAAACAGAATGAACTACAGCTATACAAAAACAGTCTGGATCAATCTTAGAATCACAATATTATGTGAAAAATCCAAGTCCCACAAGACTATACATCATTTGTTGACAATATCATCTGTATAAAGTTCAAAAATAATTCTTTTTAAGATAAGGAATGACAAACAACAAATTCAAGATGGCGGTCACCTCCGGGAGAGCAGGCAGGGGATAGGATGGGAAGTACCACAACACAGGTTCATGTTCATGCTCTCATTCCTGGGCAGGTAGCAGGCTAATGGTTGTTCATTATAACAGACATTTTTGGATGAACCCCCAAATGCTAGTGTATTGTGCACCAAGGATTCTGATTAATCTGATGTTGTGCCCAAAGGCCATCTTTAAAAAATGGAATACAGGGTGCCTGGGTGGCTCAGTCGTTAAGCGGCTGCCTTCGGCTCAGGTCATGATCCCAGAGTCCTGGGATCGAGTCCCACATCGGGCTCCCTGCTCAGCGGGAAGCCTGCTTCTCCCTCTCCCACTCCCCCTGCTTGTGTTCCTGCTCTCGCTATCTCTGTCTCTGTCAAATAAATAAATAAAATCTTTAAAAAAAAATGGAATACATTTAGAAAGAGGTGAGGAAGAAAGTTCACCAAGTTACTGACAGATGGGACCAATTGAGGCAGGAAGTAGGAGTGGAGGGGATGAGGTAGTAGGTGGTTTCTGCTTCATGTTTTGTTCTGCCGTCACTTACATATTCATTTCCACAAGAAATGCTTCCTGTAATAAACTCAAAAAATATAGCGCAGTGGTTCTCGGACTCCAGAGCCAGACCACCAGAGACCGCATGCCAACTGCGCTACTCCCTAGGAATAGGAGGAAAGGAGGGAGGGAGAAGGGGAGGGCCTCTGGCAAGTTACTTAACTTTGCGCATCTGTTTCTGTATCTGAAAAGAGAGGGCGGTAAACAGTGCCTACTTCATGGGGCCATTGTGAAGATTGAGGGGGTTGGTTCATAGATCCTCTACACAAGGTAAGCCCTTAATGAGGCTGGTTATTATTATCATTAGTCTAACTTCAAACATCCACCTGGGAGACGTGAGGTGAGCAATTATCTAGTCAAGGGCTGCAAATGATCAGTTTAACCCCCAGATGTGCTCCCTTCCCTGATACCCGCAGCCTCGGTAAGAGGCCTACTGCGCTGCCCATCCCAAGTACTTACTGAACGGATGGTTAATACGTGCGGCCTCACTACGTCTTAGGCTGTCTGGACAAACCACTTCTAGATGCCTACTCGTATGTCCATTCTCTCTTCTTCAGTACTGACCCTTCATTCAGGGTGGTGATAAGCCCGGCTTTAAAAATTCCATTTCCAACACTTCCCTGTAGCTAGGAGTGGTCATGCCATGGAGTTCTCTAGCCACAGCGACACAACTAGAAATCAGCTAAAGAGTTCACGAAGTTTGTGGTTTCCCGATAGAGGACTGTCTCCTTTCCTTAAGAGTTTTGCTTCTTTCTGCCTGTGACAAGGACGTGGGGCTGGAGGTGCAACAACCTTCTCATCACTATGAGGCGAAGGGCAGCAGCGATGCGGAGAAAGAGGAGCCTGGGACACTGGAGCGATGGGAAGCTGTGGCACCCCTGCTCCTCACCTCGGGAAGAAAATGACGGCGGTGGTGGTCTCTCAAGAGGGCCCCCGCTGGGCCCCGCTCCGCGGAACTCAAGTCCTACGTCAGCCCTCCCGCACTGAATCTGGGCTGACCCTACGACTCACTTTAGCCAACAGAATGGGGCCGAAGTGAGCTGGACCAGTTCTGGACGATGCCGTAAAAAAGCTTAGGAGGCCCTGGGCTGCCATGATGTAAGTCCAGCCACTGGCTGGCGAGGCCACATGGAAGAACAGAGACCACAGAGAGAGCGGCCCAGCCATCTCCAACGTGTCATGTGAGTAAAACAGCTTGAGTGTTCCAGCTCCATCCGCCCTTTGTCTGTAGCCACCTAAGAAACCCCAGTCGAGACCGGCAGGAGAGCCATCCGCAGGAGCCTCAGTAAACCAGAGTTTGTCATTTTAAGGCCTTATGTTTCAGGGTGCTTGTTCTATAGCAATAGGGAACTGGAACAAACCTCTATCTTGTACCCCACTATACAAGTTTCACAAAGCCAAATATATTCCGCAATTAAAGGACCACCTAAAAAAGAAACATGCCCATGGATCCAAGATCCCCACCAAATCTCTCACATACTGGTAACAAAGATCCTTAAAATGAAAAAACATGAACCTCCTCTCTCTTATTTTACTAACAAGTACTCATTAGGCACAACCGATCTCTATTAAGGGTGATGAATCTATTAATCACTTTTATAATTAAAAAGCATTTAAAGCAGACAGTTCAACGTTGTGCTAGACCTGGTGAGAACCCTCAGAACTACATCTCCTATCTGGGCCAGAGGTATCATTATGTTAATGCTACTTCATATTCGTTCTCAAAGGCTGAGAGCTCAAGTTAACAAGGTGGCGAAGCAGGTTGGACGCCTGCAATCTAATTAAAGAAGACTATCAATAAAAATAATAATTTGGAAAAAAAAAACCCAGAAACAAAGGGAATGCGCATCAGGGATGGCCTGGCCAAATAAGTTATGGTACACCCACACCACCATGTGTTACGCAGTCATTAAAAAGAGCAAATGTGAGTGCTACCTGAGAACGTGGAGGCGTTTCTACATGGTATTGCCATGTCAGAAGAGCCAAATGCAGGAAAATAGGGGTAATATTATCCTTTATGGGATAACATTTCTCTCTATAGGATTATATAACCATGGGAGGAAATGTGGAAAGACCTATACAGTACTTGATTGATACTAAGGGTGCAGGATTGTGGGAGGATGCAGACATGCAGGTGGGTCAGAGTGGAGTCCACAAAACAGGGACAGAAAACAATTTAAAAGGGGCTTGGAATTAATTCATAATGATCACCCCCATTTAGTGAGTGCTCTCTATGCATTAGACGCAGTGCTAACTGGGCCACCTGATCTCACTTGAACTTCTCATTGAAGGCAGGAACTACTAATTATTCCCATTTTCCAGATAAGGAAACAGAGGCCCAGAGAAGGTAAGCACTGTGCCCAGAGTGTGGGCAGTGCTGGGACTTGAGCCTTATGTGCAATGGCCTCTCTGGAGGGGCCCCAACCCAACTCCAAAACCTCTGCACTTGGAGCTCGAAGGGCACAGTTAAATGCTGTAGGAGCAGCTCTGCTGACACTTTGCACATTCTTAATATAGCAGCAGGCCCAGAGGTGTGATGATGTGTGATGCAGCAGGAAGTCCATCAGCACCTCAGTCCCTCGGTGTCTCACGCTGTTGGGAGAAATCCGAGGGCCACTGACCTGGTTCCATGGAGCTTGGGGAAGCCCTGCTCAGGATATTTTTACAGAACCAATTGCTGACACCAGGAGCCAGAGGACTGATGAGGTGTCAGCTACGACACAGACTCTTCGAGTTTACCGTTTAATTAAAATCTGTTCAGCCCCAGAACGAGAATTATTGCCTGTTAAAGCAGGGAAGACCAATAAACTGGGCCTGGCCGGTTAACTCTTATTTCCAAGGCATTCCCTGACATTGCTGCAGTAACACCAAGCAGGATGAGGCGATGAGGCGATGAAGCGGGCTTTCCGTATACACGGGGACGTGTGTACGTCTCCGACAAAGCTTGCCCCACCTGAATGAACCTGCACACATCCTCCACACTCACCAGGGCCAAGGCCGTCTGTCCCCTGCCACATGAATCTGGGCCGCCTGGATGAGCCACCAGCAGGGCCCAGACCGAACAGACTGAAGGGGCTGAGGGACAGGAAGCCAGAGACCTGGATGCCTCAGGCAGGCCCCATGAGGATCAAAGGGAGGGTGTGGGTACGCCACCTCCCCACAGCTGCAGGTTTGGTGACATTCTAATTCAAACCCCAAATGCGGACAGCCATCTGTCCTCGGACAATATTGCACCTGATATCATAAATCCATTCATAAAATAATTTATCCCACATCTACCACATGCCAGGAACTGCCCTACAAGGACAGAGACAGAAGTCCCTGCACTTTTATGGAGCCCACAGCTGGGGTAAGGGGCAGATAATAAACTGTCAAGGGGTAATGCTATGAAGAAAAATAAAGCACAGTAAAGGGCTAAGAGTCGTGGAGAAGGTGCTATTTAGTAAGGACAGAGGCCTCACAGAGAGGGCGACATCTGAGCAGAGACGTGAAGGGGATACTAGGGCAAGTGTTCTCGCAGAGGGAACAGCCAGCGCAAAGGCCCTGAGGGAGCAACAGGAGGAGGAACAGGAGGAGGCCCGAGTTGCTGGAGTACAGCCAGCAGCAGCTGAGAAGCCAGAGATAAGGCCAGGGAATTGGGGGGGGGGGGCGTGCTGCGGGTTGGGGGGTCACAGGGACAGCTGACACTGCGCACCACTCGGTGCCCAGGTTGTGAGCACTTTACATAATAAGATTCATTGGAAAGGTGAGTGGGTACTGCTCCTATTTCCGGTTTCATCAGATGAGGACACGGAGGCCCAGAGAGGGAAAGGAACCCGCCTGAGATCACACAGCGCCTCTGCACCTGGCTGGGATGCCCCACAGCCCCTGGCACAGAAGTCTGCATCCCACAGGAGCTCAGCATTCACCGACTGATTCCTTCTGGGGGGCTGAAATACCCTCCATTTTCTTCTCACACCCTCAACACTCCGCCCACCTTTCTTCACAGTTGGGAGCCGACAGGTAAACATTTCATGCCAGAGGAGGGGAGAAAAAAAGAAAGAAAACAAAAAAGCCACCAGTCTCATTCCTGAAACCGAGAAACACATTATTACCTTTCTCTGCTCTACAAGTTACCAGCAAACTTAGCAAACATCACTCACCCCCGAGACGGGCCGGAGCGCACCCCGATCACAGAGCCGGCAGGTGACTGGGCAGGTGACTGAGGGGGGTTCGGGGCGGCCGGGTCTGCTCCCGGCAAGGGAGGGGCGCGGCGGGGCGGGCTGCGGTGGCTCCCCCCGGCTGCTGGCTCCCCCGGCCCGCTGTGGGTGTCTGGAATGCGGAAACGGGAACCTGCCGCGCCAGCGCCGAACTGCGACTCACTCAGCAGCCGCAAGCACACGGCAGCCGCCGGAGTTCCCCGCGCGGGGCCCGCTCGCCGCGAAGCGAACCGGCGCGCTCCCAAAGACGGCTGCTTCGCCCACAGTCCCTTGGGGGGGGGAGGGAGGGGGGAAAAAAGGGCTCCTTACTCACCGGACACGTGGTCTGAGGAGCCTGAATGGGCTGCAGAGAAAGCTCAAAGGTAACAAAGACGGCTCGCCTGTGAGCGCCGACGCAGGAGCGGGCCACCTGTTCGCCGACCGGCCAGGGCTGGATCCGTGCCCACAGCCTCCCCGGGCCCCGCGCTGGCGCCCGCCCGCTCCATCCACAACCTCACCATCCAAAGGTGGGCTCCTTTCCCGGGGCGGACTCCCCGCCCGCTCCCCGCCCGCTCGCCGCCCGCTCGCCGCTCACTCGCTCGCAGAGGCAACGCAGCTTAATGATTAAACACTGGGCCCCTCCGGCCAGCTTTGCCAGCACAGCCCGAATGGCTTTGCCTAATAATAACAACGACCAGAAGCTGAGGGCTCACCCTGCACGCACTTCGCGGGAGTTCTCTCCCCGCAGCCCTCACTGCTACCCTCTTAGTGTGTACTATTATCATTCCTATTTCACAAGTGACAAAGTTCAGGAACAGAGAAGTCACAGGCTGGAGGTCACACCGCAAGAAAGTGGTCGTCGGGAGGGGAGGTAACCCCAGAAAAGAGGCTCTGGGTTTCCAGTTTTAACCACTGCACCAGATCTCCTTGCAGGATGAGAGACAGGTCCCCCCCACTGGGCCCTAGTTGCCGCACCTGTAAAATGGGGTGAGTGTGAGTTAGGTCTGTAGAGTGAGCACTTAGCCTAACCCACAAAAAATGCTCAACAGCTATCAGCTCTAGTTATGACATGCTGCCCTCTGATTCAATCAGATTCAGCCTCTAACTTCAAAATAGGGGGTGCTTATGGTCATGGTGTTTAAATCCTGGGCAGCTGAACAGGGAAAAAAAAAAAAAAATATATATATATATATTATTCTTACTGCCCTTCTTTTCATTCACAAAAAAAATACCATTGACCCTTGACATGGGTTTGAACTGCACAGGTCCACTTATATAATTCTTACCGTACAATATGTAAATGTACTTTCTCTTCTTTATGATTTTCTCAATAACATTTTCTTTTCTCCAGCTTACTTCTAAAAAAACCAGTATCTAATACAACCTACAAAATATGTGTTATGTGATTGGTAAGGCTTCGGGTCAACAATAGGGCTATTAGTAGTTAAGTTTGGGGGGAGTCAAAAGTTATACACAGATTTTCGACTGTGTGGGGGTCGGTGCCCCTAAACCCCCAGTTGTTCAAGGGTCAACTGTACAACGTGTATTAAGTGCTCGCCGCGGGCCAGACACTGCAGTGTTCTAAGCGCTGTACATACTTGCATGCACTGAATCCACTCAACAGCCTAGAAGCCAGTATCACTACCAGGAACATGTTAGCTCCAGAGCCCACGCTCGTTTGTCAGTCCCTCTCTAGTCCTGCAGGACAGTAACTTCACAGTGTCCGTAAGCAGGAGGAACAGGCATCCACAGGAAACCTCAGTCGGCAAAATTTTTGGTCATTTTCACAGACTGTTGGAAGGAGAGGCCAGGCTTATTAAATGGTAACTTAATTACTCAATTAATAAGTCCCAATTTTTGGGGCACCTGGGTGGCTCAGTCAGTTAAGCGTCTGCCTTTGGCTCAGTTCGTGATCCTGAAGTCCCAGGATCCAGCCCCAAGTCCGGCTCCCTGCTCAGCAGGGAGTCTGCTTCTCCCTCTGCCCCTCCCCCTGCTCATGCTCTCTGGCTCTCTCTCAAATAAATAAAATCTTTAAAAAAAAGTCCCATTTGTTAATAGCAAAGGTCACACTTGTGAGCACTTATCATCTGCCAGCAACTAAAGGTAAGCACTTGACCTGTATCCTGTCCTTTTATCCACCCAACCACCTAATGAGCCAGTCCTCAGAAGGGGAAACTGAGCCTCTGCAAGGAGCACCTTCAACAGCAATTGGTCAAGAGCAGAGAGAGAAGGGAGAGCCAAGTGTTTCTGAGCAGAGCAAATGCTCTCAAGCACGTGCACACTGCCCTCAGACTGCGGCCTCATCACTCAGCCTGCATTTGCCTGGATTTTCAGACAAAATATTGGATTTCTCGGGGCGCCTGGGTGGCTCAGTCCATTAAGCGGCTGCCTTCGGCGCAGGTCATGATCGCAGGGTCCTGGGATCGAGCCCCGCATCGCGGGGAGCCTGCTTCTCCCTCTCCCTCTGCCTGCCGCTCTGTCTGCTTGTGCTGTCAAATAAATAAATAAAATCTTTAAAAAAAAAAATTGGATTTCTCAGGTACTTGGGTGGCTCAGTCAGTTAGGCATCTGCCTTCGGCTCAGGTCATGATCTCAGGGTCCTGGGATGGAGTCCCAAGTCAGGCTCCCTGCTCAGCGGGGAGCCTGCTTCTCCCTCTGCCCCACCCCCCCACCCCTCCCATGTGCTCCACGCACATGCTACCCCTCCGCCCCCGTCTCAAAAATGGATGAATAAAATCTTTAAAAATATATATATTGGGTTTCTCAACAAGACCAACATCTCTTATGGTACAGGCACTGGGTACACCTTCCCAAAGGTGGACATGAGTAGAGAACAAAAGCATTGTCCTGATTCAGGTAATTATAAAACAAAGTGTGTAAGTACAATGACATGAAAATGTATGAGTATGATGCTTCCACTTTGTTTTACTAACTTCTGCATCAGATCCAGTCATTTGCCTACCAATTCCAACCCTCTCTCCAAGTCCTTTCCTAAACAGTACTCCAATTTTATTTCTGTAGCCACTCTCCTCCCAGCAGTCCTGTGCTTCAGGTAAGGATGGTTCTAGCCTCAGCCCTGAGAGTAAATCCTGATCGACTCTTGCCTGTGATTTGCCCAGGCATGGTCACGTGCCACAATGCTGGCCAATGAGATATGAGGGGAATCTGAGAGGTGGGTGTCTAGGAAAGGTTTCTTCACTTGTGAGAGATAAATGGTAATAGATAGATACCCTCTTTCTGCTGCTAGATATAGCCTTGTCAGGGTGTGACAACTGGAGCTGTGGCAGTCACCTTGTGGCCACGAGGAGAGTCTGAGGACATGGGAGACAAACCAAGGATGGCAGAGGGCAGAACATAGAGGGTTTGCTTAGAGGCACTGTGGAGTTGCTTAATTAGTCAATCCTGGTGCTGCCAATCTATGGGTTTCTTTGTTACATGAAATCATAAATCTGACCAGGCCACTATCATCTGGGTGTCCTATTCCAGTAGGTCAGTGGTTCCCAAAATGTGCTCTCAGGCCCAGGAGCACCAGTAGTACCTGGGTATTTGTCAAAAATGCAGATTCTTGGGTGCCTGGGTGGCTCAGGTGGTTAAGTGTCTGCCTTCAGCTCAGGTCATGCTCTCAGGGTCCTGGGATCGGGCCCCGCATCAGGCTCCCTCTGCCCCTCTCCCCCTCATGTGCTTGCTCTCTCTCTCTCTCAAATAATCTTAAAAAAAAAAAAAAAAAATGCAGATTCTCAAGCCAGATCTACTGAATCAGAAACTCTGGGTGGGGTCTGGCAATCTGGGTTTTAACAAGCACTCCGTGGGGGGGGGGGGGCACCTGCGTGGCTCAGTTGTTAAGCGGCTGCCTTCGGCTCAGGTCATGATCTCAGGGTCCTGGGATCGAGCCCCACATCGGGCTCCCTGCTCCGCGGGGAGCCTGCTTCTCCCTCTCCCACTCCCCCTGCTTGTGTTCCCTCTCTTGCTGTGTCTCTGTCAAAATAAATAAATAAAATCTTAAAAAAAAAAAACAAGCACTCCAGGGGATTCTGATGTCTGCTCATGTCTGAGGGTGGCAAACCACTCCAGAAACACACAGTGAGTTCAGACAGAGGCCTCTGGAGTCATACTCCCTGGGTCCAAATCTTGTCACTACCATTTTCTAGCTGTGCAACCTTGGGCAAGTTATTTAAATTTAACTGTCTCATCTGCAACAAGGGGGATAGTAAGAGTCCTTACAGGGTTGTTGGGAGGCTGGGATGAGTCACTTTGTGGGAAGCGCCTAGCGCAGCGCCTAGCATAGGGTAGACGTTACATAAATTACCTATCTGCTGCTGCTGTCGTCGCTACTACTACTATTAGCAACCAAAGGCGCACCAACTGACACAACTTCCTGACTGAGCTCCTCCAAAGCTGCATCCAAAACTCCTTTACCTTTATTTTACACCCAGAACCCAGCCCAGCGCCCGGGGCTTCTAGAGGCACGAGACTGTCTGGTCAGTGCAGGGGTGCGGCACACAGGAGGGGCTGAAGGCCCTTCTCCATCATCCTCGGACCTCCTCCCGTAGCCTGAGCCTCTGCGGTCCCAGCAGATACCTCACGGACAGCCCGGGCTGGGCACTCTGCCAGCTATTCTGCCCAGTTTCTGATCCAGAATGCCCAGAAGTTCTGCCCGGCCCCAGAGAGCACCCCCACCGTGTGAGTCATGCCAAACATCCGGCAAGAGGCCAGGGGTGCCCTTCCCTCTGGGCGCTCTCTGTGATTTCAAAACTGGTGGCACCAAGATACAGAAAGCCAAAGAATGACTAACGCCACCCCCAGGTAAGGTCCCAGCAGGAAGAGGCAGCCTCTTGTCAGACTTAACAGCAAGACTGGTATGGTGCTCTGGGTGCGGCAGGGGTTCTGTACTCATTGGTGTCGCTGACAGCATTGGGCCTGTCACTGACAGAGCAGTGTGGGATGCACAAAGGGGGAGGAGGTCCTGACCTCTGACCACTAACCCCTGCAGCAAGAAAGCACTGGTCGATTTCTCAGGCTTTGGAAAGGAAGCTATTAGGCTGAACCTCATAAAACTGCCAATATTCAAACACTCTAGGCCCTGCAAAAAAGTAATTTCGTATGGTTTGACCTAATACAAGCCAGGAAACTGACTCAATGCAATGTCAAAGAGGTTGGTCGCCGGCAAGAAACTGGGATGGTGGTGGCCTCTGCGCAAGGGAGGTGAGTGCCTTATTTTTGTTCCTTTGGTTCCATGCATATGTGGTCACTTTTCAAAATTTAATGAAATGTAATAAATCACTCAACCCTGCAATATCTTCCGATCTCAGAGACAAACTTGTACTGGATCCTAAGAGATCATCAAGCCTGTCATTTCTCTGTCCTCATCCCTTGCTCTGGCCACGTGGGCCTCCTTGTGAGCTCCTCAATCCCCCCAAGGCCCATGTCTCAGGGCCTTTGCACTGGCTGCTCCCTCTGCCTAGACACCCCCACCCGCTCACACTGCCTTACCTCCTTCAGGCCTGAACTCATGCACCTCCCACGGAGGACATCTCTGGCCACCCTGTCTAAAACTTCAACACCCCCCACCCTAATACTTCCTATCCACTTTCCCTGTTTAAGTTCTTCTGCTTAGTGCTTATTACCACCTGACACAGCATACATCTTCCTGAGTTCTCTTGTTTACTGTCTAATCCCCCACTTGAATGAGAGCCCCAGGAGGGGAGAAGCTTTTCTGTCTTGCTCACTGCTGTCTCCCTCGTTCCTAGAAGAGTGCTCAGCTCCGTGAATCCCCATCGAATGCCTATGTTGAAAAATCAGACTATTGGGGGTTTGCCACCCTCGGACACCACGCATGCAGGTCTACACTGGCAACATGGGAAAATCAAGCTAAGCTGGTAACAGTGCCTCCTCACGTTTTCTCCACACTGGACTCACCTCAAAGCCTTTGAAAGGAGAAGACAGGACAGAATTGAAGAGGATGCTGGGGGCAGAAGGCTGAGGAAGCCGGAGGGCTGCAGGAGGAGTTCTGCCTTCCTGCCCACGCACCTAGAGAAACCGGGCACTGGAGAAAAGATCGAATCAGGAGACGGAACAAATGCCAGCCTGTGGCAGGATCAGACCAGAGCTCCTGTCCCCATCACCCATGTCTACCTACCTGGCAGGCAAACGATAAGCAGAGACCGCCCCCCTCAAAATGAGGGTGTTCTCTTTTCCTGCCATTTCCACACAAGGATTTCTACCACACACGGATTAAGTGAGAGTCCCCCAAAGAACAAATGCAACAGGACCCTCTACATATGTGGAGTGGGGGGGGGTGGGGTGCATATACGTGGTAAAGGAGTCTGAACTGCTGGCTGGATGGGGAGCATCATCATGTCCAAGGCTCCGTCTGTCACAAGTTGCATCTGGCCCCTTCTGCTGTCAAAAGCCAGAACCGAAAGGGGGCCCCTTCCCTGCCTCCTGCTGCCGTGCAAGAGCGAACCAAACGCTGGGTTCTGGTTCTCTGTGGGGCCCTAACAAAGACCCATCAAAGGAAGGATCTGTGCATGTCTGTCCTGAGGGGAGGACTGGGGGAGGATCTGAGGCCTCCTGTTGAAACACGTCTTTGGAAAAAATGTGGGCGGGGCCCCCACGGTCAGGTGCTGGAGGAAAACAGATCTCAGGCAAGTGGGACCTCTGTCAACTGCCTCAGAGGGCCAGTGCCACCGTGGCCAGTACTCAGAGCAGCCGGGGACGCGTGTGGCCACTGGGACCTTCACTGGTGTCCTCGCTGCTCCTGGGCGCTGCTTTACCAAAGGGGTTTCCAAGGCCTTGGGCCAAGTATTGACTCCCATAATGGAAACAACAACAAGAAAACCAAAAAACCCTGTTTTTATTGTACAAGTGGACTGGGCAGAGGCAAGAAACTCCCCCACACCTACACCTGAGCTCGAAATACACAAATTCCGAGTGAAATTTGTTGTCCTTGATTCTAATGTTTCATGAAGAGACATCTCAAACACAGAAAGGTGAAAGAAGAGTATAATAACCCCCATCGGCCGGTTTCAACAGTTACTTCATCTCTTCATTCACCCAGACACACTGTCCCTTCCACTCTCAGCCTGTCCATATTATTTTGAAGCAAATGCGGGACACCTCACCAGTTCACAGGTACTTTAGAATGTGGGTCTTAAAGACAAGGACTTTTTTCTTAAGCAGAACCCAGTAGCATTATTACACCTTAAAAAAAAAAAATCAGAATTCTTTCATGATATCAAATATCCAGTTAGTTCTTGTTAATTTAAAGAAAGGGGAAGTGAAGGTTCCAGAATCATAGAAAAACCTCATGCCCAGAGTGGTGTTCAAGCCTCTGGGCCCAAATGGGCTGAGACCTGACTCAGGGCTATCCCAGAACAGGAGGACAGCGACCACACGCGGAGTGGAGAGGCTGAAACTAGTCAGTATGGTCCTGCTTGCCCATTCGTCCATCTGTCCTTCCACAAGAGCCCGCAGAGTGAGTGTCTAAGAGCCTGGACTGTGGAGCCAGCGGCTTGGGTTTGAATCCTGGCTTGGACACTCGGCAGCTTTAGGACCTGCATTTCTCAGGACCTGTTTCCTTATATGGAAAAGGGGAACAATAACAGTACCTACCCCATGGAGTAGTGGTAAGGATTAAATGAGAAATTACATGAAAAGTACTCAGAGCAGTGTGTTTGTACCTAACGAGAGCTCGGTGAATGCTGGCTAGTATCATTGCTTCAGCCGACAGACACTTTACTGAGCATCTGTTACTTACCAGGCGCTGTCCAGGAGCAGGACAAGAGAGTGGTGAACAGGTTAAAACCCTCATGAGTCACCACCTGGGGCAGGGACTGGCACCAAGCCACTACCTGGGGACACGAGCAAACTGAGAAATCTCCAGTACCTGCCTTGTTTGGGTAGGAGGCCCAGATTCATCCTGCCCCTGCGAGGGGGCACCCTGAACCAGGGGAGTAATTAGAAGTCTAGAACAATGACTCTCACGAATGAAAGAGGAAACCACCATGGCGTCCCTTCCCCCCCCCCATCCAGCAGTACCTCTTTGGATCACAGCAAAGGCGAGATTCGCCTGCTGGGTAAGTGCTGCTGTCGCTGGGCTCGCTGGAAGGTGCCACACAGCTCTCACAGAGGGCCACAGCCTCGAGGAACAGAGTCAGTGGCGGAAAGAGAAAAGAGGCTTCATGTGCAAAGAAGCAGTTTAGAATGGGCTTTCAATAGGCTGGGCCCTTTTCTTGCCTCCCTCACTGTCCCTGCCCACCCTCCTCCTTAGTCCCCAGAGTCCCCTCTTTTTCCTGGGAGATAAGACCTGTTTCCACCGAACCTAGAGCTCAAAGTAAGGAGTGCAAGTGTCAGTCACTCACGGCTAGAGCAGCACCCCAGCACCACCATGGCCTCGAGGATCGATCCTGACAAGCTCTGGGAATCCAGTTTGTGTGATGAGTCCTTCCTGTGGTTTTTATTGCTCACAACTCGGAGCCCATCCCCCTCAAAAACTAAAGACAGCAGAGACGACAGAGATTTGAGTACGGTCTCTGGACCGGGGTTCAAACTCTGCCTCCATCACTAGCAACCTTGAGCAAGTGACCTCTCGTTGCCAGACCGCAGCTTCCTCAGGTGTTCAACAGGGATGATCATGGTTCCTGCCGGCACGCATGGCCCGCACGGCCGGTACGAAGCACAGTGCCAGGCCCATAAGGCACCTATGACGGGTGGCAGCTGGGAGGTTAGCTACACCGGCCGATGGTGAATATGCTTTTCAGCCGTCACCCGCCTTTATTCACCAAGATACAATGGGCACAGCACCTCTGATCTATCACCGTGAGCTACCACCCTTGATTTCCGTATGAGTCTCATACCCTATGTCCACACTGTCCAACACGTGTGGCTACTGAGCCCTTGAAATGTGGCTGGCACAAATGGAGATGGGCTGAAGGCGTAAAACACACATTGTATCTTGAAGACAACATGAAAAAAAAATGTAAAACGTCTCAATAATTCTTTTTTTTTTTTTTAAAGATTTTTTATTTATTTGACAGAGAGAGCACAAGCAGAGGGAGAGAGGGAGAGAGAAGCAGCCTCCCTGCTGAGCAAGGAGCCCGATGTGGGACTCGATCCCAGGACCCTGGGATCATGACCTGAGCTGAAGGCAGTTGCTTAACCGAACGAGCCACCCAGGCGTCCCTATCTCAATAATTCTTACACTGATTTCATGTGAAATGTTAATATTTTAGATAAAATGCATTATTAAAATCAATTTCTTCCATTTCATTTTACTCTTGTAAATGTGGCCATTATAAAATTTTAAGTTCTGTATATGGTCCACATTGGTGGCTCACATTTTATTTCTAATGGACAATACTGCTGCAGACCCTTGAGAGCCCGTGTCTTCTTATTCGACTTCAGACTGTCAGTGTCTGGCATGCAGGCTAGTTAGGAAAAAAATGTTTCCTAGATGGCGGGATGAAAGATGCTCTCCACACTTCTCCTGGTCTTAAAAGCACCCACTACTGTCTTCACATCCAGCCAGGCCTGCCCTTCATTCAAACAACCCATAAGGCCCAGGCTATATCAAATCAAAATGGACACAGTCGTGGTGGCGGGAGCAGGGTGCTGGGGGCCCCACAGGGCCAGGTAGCTCTGTAGTTGCTGGAATGTATTTTGATACTTTGACAGTCAAAAATGCTGGCCTGGTGCTTAGAAACACGCTTTCCCCTACCCGCCCAAGTCCCTCTTCAAAGCTCACCCAAACGGGACGCTCACCCTGTTCACTCTCCTTCACGCCTCAAGCCCGCTCACCCTTGTTTTATTGGAGGACAAGCTCTGCTAAAGGGCCTTCAATTCTGAAACAACCAAACAAACATCCCAACAGAAATTGACCGCATCGTGTCTGCCAGTGGAAATGATGCCACAACCTCCCCAGACCACTCGTGCTGCCACATGAATGATGTACTAAATATAGTCCGCAGCGCTCTGCATGTCAGACAAGTTGGAAAGGAAATGCTGCATCCACTTCGTAAACTTGCCTCAGCCCCGTAAGGAGGGTCTGGGAAGAGCAGCAGTTTGGCATGTGGGCAGAGTCTGGAGTCTGGAATCGGCTCCTCATCTGTAAAGTGAGTTCCATACACTTATCTACTTCACGGGAGTCTTGTGAGGGTAAGTGTGAAATGCTTGGAAGAGCAACTAGTACAGAGTAAGCATTAAGAAACGTTAGGTGTTATTACCATCATTAGCATTATTTTACAAAAATTAAAGTAGCATGAACTTGAAAAATGGGATTTCGCCTTTCTCCAGCCACAATGATCCTGTTTTTGTAGCCAACTCACTCCCACCTCTGGGCCTTTGTATTTGCTGTTCCTGCTGCCTGGAATGCTCTTCCCCCAGCTCTTGGACAGCTGGTGCCTCTTGCTCATGCAGGCCTGCCCGTACCATCCAAGTTAAAGTAACCACCCTTTCCCCCCCCCCCCACCAGCATGCCCTACCAGCCACTCTGTGTCCCCTCACCCTGTTATTTCCTCTATGATACTTAAACCATTGAAAATTACCTTGTTTATTGCATGCCTCCTCAGCTAAAATGTAAACCCTAGGACAGTGAGGATCTTATCTGTCTTGTTCACTGTCCAAATGCTTTCAGTCACTATGCTCTACTGCCTATGTACCAGAACGCTTACTGGATGTGTCTTTGCAAAGGTAAAAGAAATCCCAGAAACAACCTAAATGTCCAGCGACAGGGGAATGGTGGTATAAAGCATGGTCTCCTCATACTGAAGAATGTGGGTCTAGCTGTTAAAAAGAATGAGTCAGGGCCGCCTGACTGGCTCAATTGGTGGAGTATGCAACTCTTGATCTCAGGGTTGTAAGTTTGAGCCCCATGATGGGTATAAAGAGTACTTAAAAATAAAATCTTAAAAAAAGAATGAGTCAGATCTGTATGCAATGACTTGAAGGGATATGCCCTATTATTAATTGAAAAAAATCAAGTTACAAATATGTGTGGTTTGATCCCTACCCCTCCTTTTTGGCGGAGCGGTGAGGGAGAAGAAAGAAAACAATCAATAGATGCATATATACATCCTTACAAGCACAGAAAAAGGCAAGGGAGGGCATCTACTGAACTTGCCAAGGGCAGAAAGCATATCCACTGTGTTCACTACCATTATCTCCAATCCTAACCACAGATACTTAATAAATATTCCCTGCCTGAGTAAATGGTTACCTTCGGGGGAGGGGATTTTAGAGTGGAGGGCGGCACCTACTACTTTATTCATCTCTGTCTTTGACATGTTACAACAAGCATGTGTATCTCTGCATAACCTTTTTAAAGCCAAATTCAACCCATTCTCACACACGCAAAGCAAGTCCATGACCAGAGCAGTCCTAAGCAACAGGAGCAGTACCAGTCTTAAAGAAAGCACAGATGCACGAACTGGTCCAGTAGCCTCTCGTTCCAAAAGCTAAAAGGAAACACTTTAAAGGAGATCACTGTTTAATTGTCTTATTAAAACATAAATACATTTGGGGCACCTGGGTGGCTCAGTCGTTAAGCGTCTGCCTTCGGCTCAGGTCATGATCCCAGGGTCCTGGGATCGAGCCCCACATCGGGCTCCCTGCTCCGCGGGAGGCCTGCTTCTCCCTCTCCCACTCCCCCTGCTTGTGTTCCCTCTCTCGCTGTGTCTCTCTCTGTCGAATAAATAAAATCTTTAAAAAAAAAAAAAACATAAATACATTTAATTTAGATCTTGCAAGTTAAACACATGACGAGGTTAAGTTCTTAACCATAACCTGTGTCATTTTTTAAACCTAAATTTGGAATCTACCAGTGAAATATGTTTTACAGGGAAAAAAAAAAAAAAAGGCGCCAATTACTGCACATTCTAAATTCCATTTTTGATTTACCACCTGACAACTGCAATGTCTGAAAAGCAGGCTCACATTTAACTCTTAGACCATTCCACACAGACTGCTAAAAAACCATGTGCTGTTGTCACTAACAATTAAGACCAAGATTTCTTTAAAAGCCACCGCTTTATTTCCTCAGAGCAAAAAAACACTTAGGTAAATTTGGTGGCCATCACAAATGTGACTGAGATCACGGGTGCCCATCATCAACTGCAATCACAATGACAGGTTTCTGCCAACAGACTTAAACCTACACAGGGATATAATAAATTCCCTTCCCAGCCTCTTCCCCGCCATGTGCGCTGCCTCCCCAAATGCCCAGGATGGCTGCCTTCCCATACAGGATATTCTAACTCACTGACCCAGTATAACTTTTGAGAAAGATATGAACTCGCCCACACCGGTAAAAATGGGCCCCCCTGGAAATCAGACCTTTATGCCACACCTGTGGCCACTGCAGTCAGGCCAAGTCCATATTGTCTTCTCTGACCCTTAATAATGTTTTACATGCATTAATCCTTGGTGATCTGAAAGAAACAACTCAACCTTGTAAGAAAAGGCCATCTCCAGGGGCACCTGGGTGGCTCAGTCGTTAAGCGTCTGCCTTCGGCTCGAGTCATGATCCCAGGGTCCTGGGATCGAGCCCCACATCGGGCTCCCTGCTCAGCGGGAGGCCTGCTTCTCCCTCTCCCACTCCCCCTGCTTGTGTTCCCTCTCTCGCTGTCTCTGTGAAATAAATAAAATCTTTAAAAAAAAAAAAAAAAAGAAAAAGAAAAGGCCATCTCCAGTGGCCAAGGTGGACTTTCGGTGCCCACGAGATGGGAGACCGTGAGGGGCCAATGAAATGGTGTTTCTTTGAAATGGTAGCTCCATCCTTCTTGCCAATCAGCTGGACCTGGGAAGGCTGGAGGAGAAGCGCAACTCCCAAGTTTCTGGCTTGGGCAACTGGGTCACTGTTGGCCCATTTGCCAAGACGCTGACTCCTGGGTCTGGGAGGAGAAGTTTAGGTTGAACATGTTGTGTTCATGGTGCCCAAGGGACAGTCACCAGGGGACATCAAGGAAGCATAGACTCTGCATCTGGAGTTGGAGCTCAGGGGGCTAATATGGCTTTGAGACAGGGTCAAGTGCTTGCAGCCCTAGGGTGGTACATAAAGCACTGGGGTGAATGTACTGGCTTGGGGGGGGAGGAGCGTGGGAGAGGTGAGCAGGGGGCTGCTGACAGTAGGCCAGTGCCATCTCTTCTCAGGCTCCTATATGGTGCATGTTCCAGAATTTAATCTTTGATGAATAAAAACTGGGGGGGGGGGCACTAACCTCATCCCTGCTCTGCTCTGTATATAAACAGAAGCAGCAAAGGCCTCTTAAGAGAAACAAGATATGTTTATTAAGTGCTTACTATGCACCCTGCCCTGTGCTAAACACTAAACATGAATTATCTCCTGGAATCATCAAAACAAGCCTGGCACAAAATCCTGTGACTACCATTTCACAGATGGGACACTGAGGCTGGGAGTGAATGTGTGGGGGAGCTCAGGGCTGTCATGTCACAGCCCACAGTTAGACAGTCTCTGGGCCAGATGGAGAACATTGAAGAAGAACAATTATAATACATAAGCGCTGCTACTTAGTAAGACATGGCTCTAGACTAGGAATACAATCTCAGCAAATCCTTACAACCTGCTGAGACTGATGTTGTCATCCCATTTTACAAATTGAGGAACCTGAGGCTGCAGGAGAGGAAATCATCTAGATCAGACGTTTCCCCGGTGGGCCAGACCTAGACTACAGCCAGAGCCCCACCCTCAGAGGGTCTCCGGGACGCAGGAAAAACGCTGAATAAATGGTACCATTTATTGAATGCTGACTGTGTGCCAACTGCTGCTCTAAGCACTTTACACACAATATTCTCGCTGTATCCTCAAAACAACTCCACAAGGTGGCTGCTATTAAAATCCCCATTTTACAGATAGGGAAATCGAGCCACAGAGAGGTGAAGTCAGTTGCCCAAGGTCGCACGGCTGATAAATGGCAGAGCTTAAATCTGAATCTGGGTCTCCGCCTCCCAAACCAAAGCTCTTAAAATAATTTCAGTTAACAGCAGCCACCCTGCACTGAGTGCTAAGGCCCTTTACATGCACACCCTCAACTAACCCTATGCTATAGATAACACCTTCACCCTATTTCTTGGGAGCCAACAATAGCGCAAACATATAGTAAGTGTCTTCCATGTGCCAAATGCTTTATTCGCCGTATCTCAACGTCTCAACAGAATCCCCAGCAAAAGACACTCTTCTTCCCGTTTTACCGAAGGGGAAACTGAGGTTCGGTGCGGTTTCCCTAGATTGCAGATTCCGAGTGGCAGAGGCAGGACGCGAACCCACCGCTACCCGACTCCCACTCCATGCTCTTCCATACAGTGCTGGGTAGCACGTCTCCAAAGTTGAGCCATGCGGGCACAGGTCCGGCCGGTCCGGAGGGCGCGAGTCCCGGCGCCGCCGCCCCCCACAACCGGTGCCCACACCCGGCCGTCCGCCGGGTCTCCAGCCCGCGCTGACCCTCGGGGTCCGAGTGGACACCGATTCCCCGCCACCCTTGCGTGAGGCCGCCCCTGCACCCGAGGCCACATACCTGGGCGTCCCGGCTGCCCGCCCCGCGGGCCCCACGACCGCGGCGTCCGGCCCCGCGCCGTTCGCTGGAGACGCCGCCAGCTCGGGTGGCCCGAGTGACTTCCAGGCTGCCCACTTCCAAGCCGCTTCGCGCGAAGCCTCCTGGGAACTGTAGTCTCGCCCTAGGCGGCAGCAAACTGGGAGGAGGGGGGAAAAAAAAAAAAAAAAAAAAAAGGCCTGGCGCGCAGGTATTGCCGGGAGCAGTAGGCGCAGGCCCGCGCCGCCTTCTGGGAATGGTAGTCCACCTGGCGCCTCCGTGCCGCTCCAGTCTCCAGGGCACTTCCGCAGCCCCGAGGGGCGTGAGGGATGGAGGCGTGTCTTCTGCAGACTCCTGCCCGGTAGCTGAGCTCTTCGCTCCGCGAGGGCGGTTTTTCCCTTTCTCCCAGCCCTATCCGCCTCCAACCTTTCTCCGGCGGACTCACCCCACCCTCCTCCAGGCGCTAGGTACTTACCCCGAGGGCGCGAGCCTCGGGAGAGGCGGGGACAGCGGAGCTGTGCGCTAGACCCCCAGTGGAGGGGAGCGGCCGAGGAGGGCGTCTTTGCGCGCTCGCGCACGCGCGCTCGCCGGCCAACACCGGCCTAAATGCCGCGGGCTCCCGCGGGGGAGACTTTTTTTTTTCCCTTTCGAACGCGCGCGCGCGGAAGCGCGCGCTGGGCTTCTTCCTACCGGGCGCGCGCCAGTGCGCACGCGCGCTCACTCCCTTCGCCTCGGTCTCTCCGCTGGGCGCGGGGTTGCGGGGCTAACCGCTCCGTCCGCAGAGTCTTCGTGCAGCATCCCCAAGGTCGCTACTCAGGCGCTCCTTCTAAGTCTGCTCCTTCACATAGGAGCTCCCGGGTATCGCCACACACGCCGTACCCGTCCCTTGTCGGGAGTCCTGTCGTCACAGGTAATAGGCATGGATGGTCCCAGCCTTGAAGAGGCGGTCACGCCCTCCTTCCTGCCCACGCCGAGGGCCCGGACGCCCGAGCGTGTAGGGACTCGGGTGTGGTGGCCTCTCGCCAGCCTAGGCAGCTCCAGAACTCCTCCTTCCACGGGAGCTTCAGGACCACCACCCAAAGGGCTGCCCTGGAGGCTCTGTGAGCCACCCTTCAGTCGTTGATCACACATTTTGAGGGTGTCTAGTGCTTTTTGAGTACCTACTGCCTGGGAATTTTGTTCAAATTTAGTCCACCTGCCGACATAATCAAGAATCCGACCCTTTTTTCAAAATGGATGTTACCACTCCAACTCCATAGGGGTTACCGAGGGAATTGGCTGCAGTGCAAGGTCCTCTATCAAGAAAACCCAGTGAATACCATTCTTTCTTCCAAGAAGATGCTCAGTTAAGACTTGAAGTTGGGAAGCATATATCCTTCCTGGGAGAGGGCAGAGGGTCATTCATTTGCTCATTCATTCAACAGAACTGTATTAAGCACCTCCTTCATGCTAGGTTGGGTGATTATGGGGACAGTGGGAAGTCAAGACAGACTGGGTTCCTGCCCTGAGGGAGCTAAGTCCGGTGGGGGTATCAGACACCACCAGAGAGGGACAATCTAAAGCAGGACTATTCAACAGAATTATAATGCAACCACCTATGCCGTTTTAATTATTAACATTAAAAAATTAAAGAAATGGGTGAAATTAATTTTAATATTTTATTTAACCCAATATATCCAAAATAAGTTATGTTTAATGAGAAAACATTCACATTGCTTCAATTTTAAAATTTCATTTAACTAAAATAAAATTAAAACTCTGAGGCATAAACAAAGATACTCATTTGTGCCATGGGTTGTCATAGCAAAAGGTTGGAAACTGCCCAATGTCCATTAATAGAAATTTGGATAAATAAATGATCAATACCATGCCTCTGGCAACTGCTGAAAAATGAGACCGAGCTATATGTATTACTATGAGTTCATCTGTAAGATACATTAGGTGAGAAAGAGGTGCAGAACAGTGTAGGTAGTACACTACTATTTGTAAGGATATCTTTTACATATATGCTTGAGTATGTACAGAACACCTGTAGAAAGACACAGCCAGGGTTACCTTTGTGAAGGGGAAAGAAAAATAGGTTATCGCATGTAAAAAGGTGACTTTTTCATTCTATGCTCCTTAGTATCTTGAATATTTTTTACCATGTCCATTTTAAAAAGTTGTTTAAATGGAGGATGTTAGCTAAGTCATAGAATCATCATAAGAATTCAACGGAACAATATTTAAAATGCCTAATCAGTTCCCAAGATTGCCTCTGGCATTACAGCCCCTCTGACTAATTAATTAGGCCCTTCTGATGCCAGGGGTCTGCACCCCTGTCCCCTAATGTGAGAGCCACCTACGAGGCCAAGGGATTCATGCAGGGCATTATCTCAACGTGTGGAGCACACATCACCCTCCTTTTGGGTGGCCAAGTCTCCTTGTTATACGTACTCACAGCACTTTGTTCTTTACCTTCCTAAAAGTGAATCAATAGCATAATTTAATTTGTTTTAAGATTGAGAAGATTAAAAGTTGCAGAAAAGTTCAAAAAATAGAACCCATCACTCAGAATTTCTCATTGTAATCAATTTTATGACAACTCTTTGATGTCTGCCTTCCCTGCTGAACTGTAAGCTCTATGGGGCAAGAACTGTCTGCCCTCATGTTCCTGTAACAGCATATGGAGCCACTGAGTGACCCAGTAGGAGCCCAGGGACACAACAGTGTCATGGAGTGCAGTGCCCTCTAGAGCCAATTCTCTTTATTACAAAGGCAGGACTTGCTGGAATCTGGCCTTTGGTCCCACCAGGCTGGAGAGTGGACTGCGGCTAAGAAAAGGATGTAGTGCGGTGCCCAGTCACAGAACTGGTTTGCCTCCATAGTCAGTAGGACGTACCAAAACTTGGCCCCAAATACTAACTCCCCTAAATTGACTGCAGGGCCTGAATTCTCCCATTCCATCATCTTTGGATTATCAGGATATTAAAAAGTCAAGACTATTGGGACGAAGGCATCTGGAGCTCACTCCAGATTTGTTTTTAAGGACAGATAATGGGATTAGGGAATCAAAGGTGGGGGAACTTTAGGAGAGAGGTGTCCTCTGAGGGTGATCTGAGGAAGTTGGTATATGGGCCAGGAGAGAGTGGCAAAACAACAACAACAACAACAGAGGCTTGGGGTTCAAAGGCCTTCTTTCTCACTAACCCCCAAGGAATGTGCCCCCAAGGGATCCTAACGGCTTGCTTTTTGCAGGCTGGCCAAAGAGAAGTTGGACCCAGAGGAGATGTTAGAAACAATGGAATGTGATGGCAGTGGCTGCAAATTTGTTACAAATGACTACTCTCTCAGCAGCTCTGGGGCCTCGAGGAGGAGCCAGGAGAGTAAATATGAGCTGTGGGGCCTGGCCCACTGGGCCATCTGCTGATGTGCAGGATCTGAGGCAGCTCACACTGGCTCCTGAAATGTGGTCCAAAGGAGCAGCAAGTGTAGGCTTCTAGGGGAAGAGAATGGGAAAAGGTATGGCAGGAGGGCAGCGTGCAGCCTTGGGGAGAGTAGAAAGAGAGAGACGGGACATTAGTGTCTGACAGCCAGTCACCAGTTCCCATTAGTGGGTCTGTGGGTCAGAGAGCTTCCTTGGCATCAGCTGGCAGAGCCTCTCCCTCCTCTGATATGGTAGAAGAAGCCTGAACTGTGGATGGGATCTTAGTCTTGAATCTGCCTCATGTAGCCTTGAACACATCCCTTTCCCCTTCTGAATTCATGTTCCCCATAATGTATAATGAAGATAATATTATTTGCCTCTCAGAATTCTTTTGAGAAGGAATGAAGGGATTGATGTGAAAACTTTGGGGGGGGGGCTCTAACAAGTGACTGATGTGAAAACTTGAGGGGGGGTGACTCTAAGCCACTCTACACATGAGAGGATGATACATTTTGCCTACTGCCTCCCCCAAATACAGCCACCAAGTCTCTGTGGTAACACAGGGCCTAGGCTTAGCCATGCCAGAGGGTGGGTCCTGCTGACCTCACCTCAGGTGGCCCAGGCTAAACTGATCTGGAACTTCCAGCCACTCCAGGTAAGTGGTTCTCAGAGTTTAGTGTGCCTAAGATCAACCGGAGAGATTGTAAACCTCAGATTTGGGGGCCCTACCGTCAGAATTACCAATTCAGTAGGTCTGGTGTGGGGCCCGATAATTTGCATTTCCAACAAGTTCCCAGGTGATGCTGATGCTGCTGGCCTAGGGATCTCACTCTGGTAGGAGCTACTTCTTCGAACTCATCAGTGCATCAGTTTTCCTTCATCTGGCAGGCACAAGGATGGCCTCCACTGCCCTCTGCTGGCCAGACTATAAATTTAGCTGTCATGTTTCCAGAGCAACTGAAAAGTACAAAGTACAGGTTGGAGAGAAACAAATATTTGAGAACCAGACCAGCCTAAAAACAGCAATCGTAATTGTTTGTTCCTTCAGAGTATACTTAAAAAGGAATTCACAGGAATTATTTTATTTGATCTTTGCAACAATCCTGTGAAGTAGGCAAGGCTGGCATTTTCATTTTACAAATGAAGAAAACGAGCCCATCGTCAGACCAATGACAAATTCCCCGACAGAGGGGGGCTTATTAAAAGTAGGATTCCCAATCCAAGAAGGAAAAATAGAGGTTTGTCCTCATGAAGGCCAAGGAGAAAGGAATGGGGAAAAGGATGATGAACAGCAGATGCATCATGAGTGAGAGAGCTACTTGATTCCAAAAGCCTGGAAAGGCCTGCAAAGCCAGAGGGCTGGATCCTTTCTCCAGCGATGCAAGGTGGGGTCGACTCTTAGTCCTGCGGCCCCCCTCATTTCAATTTACAATTTCAGTAGTCAGACTTGAATGTCCATAGAATCATCTAGGGAATTTGTTAGAAGTGAAGGACCCTGGGTCCCACTGCCACGGTTCTGCTTCAGTCGGTCCAGGACGGTACCTAGGGATCTATATTTTAAGACAGACTCCTTCCCTAGGAATCCCAGTGCAGGAGATCCAAGGACCACACTCTGGGAACTCCCAAGTCCTTGCAAAATGCTCTCTTGACACACCACCAGCAGCAAAGAAATGTTACTTGCCTGCGACCATATTCCTTTCTAGCCCCCCTCCATGCTTCCTTCGCCCATAATATCCTACAGGGTTATGACAGCCAATGTTAAGATTCAATCCTCAACTCTTTTATTCACCCTCCCCAAGTCTCAATTTCCTAATCTATAAAATGGGGTCGTACCGGGGCACCTGGGTGGCTCAGATGGTTAAGCCTCTGCCTTCGGCTCAGGTCATGATCCCAGGGTCCTGGGATCGAGCCCCGCATCGGACTCCCTGCTCCGCGGGGTGTCTGCTTCTCCCCCTCCTTCCTGCTCGAGCTCTCTCTATCTCTGTCTCTCTCAAATAAATAAATAAAATATTAAAATGGGGTCATACCTACCTCACTGGGCCTCACTGAGCGTTAAATGAGATGTGTCTTATGGATAGTTCCTGATGTTCAAAAAATGTTCAATACACGAGTTCATGGATCTTGACTTCTGAGTCCTAGTTCCTCAAAAAGTAGTAACGGCTAAGCTGAACTCTTTTGGATTCCCACAGGTTTTTAAGCAACGGTCCTGAGGTGGACCAGGGAATAATCAAGGTGATGTCTTCCACCAGACTCATTCCCCTGTGGAAGGATTTTAAATACTTGGTAAATGACATCATACATAAAAGCAAGGTAATACATATGTAGGACATAAACGTGTTATTGGCCTCTATCTATTTTAATTGTTATGAGCACTTCAAAGAAGCATAGATTTTCCAGGGAAGCAGAAAGCAGGCACAGTAGACCATAAGACAATTGTCCCCTTAGTAGGAAGTGGGCCGTTCATTTCCAAATGAGCCTAGGGATCTCTTGCAAGTACATTTTGATAGTGGAAGGTGAACACTTTGGAGCATTGTCAGAGGAACCAACCCCTTGGGGAGACAGATTTTTCTAAAAGAGAAGGGAGAAGGCACCAGAAAGAACATTTGCCGACCTCGGTTTTGCTCTGGTTGGCTTTGTGTAAACTATCCCAGGCAAATGTGTCATAGCATACGCTCTATCACTGTGGAATAATACATATTGCATATATATTATCTTCCTCTGTCATGTTTAAAGGCCAGGCAGGGTGTTAATGTCTTACCTTTGTGCACTTTTAAGCCTTAAGAACTTAAAGTTGCACTGACTTTTGTCACACTCTGTTACATTTCATGTAGGTCCGCGGTGGTGCACTTGCCTGGGTAATGTGTTAAATATGTCTTTCATGACATCTGTACCTTGTAGACAGAAGAGGGAGTGTCAGCGAACGGGTATGTTGGGAAGAACATCTGTTTTCCCCTGTGCTCACACCATGAAATTTGCCCATTTAGGCCCTATAGGGGTTTGGTTCTCTCCTGTGTCGGGCATTGTGTTACTTGCTTGTGAAGTGTAGGTGTCCTACGAGTGACAAGTGGTGCATGTGTGGGTGTAACAGGCATGAGGCATGACCTTGGGAATGGCTTCAGTTGTGGCTTGTGTGAGAATATATTTAGTGCACATGTGTCCTGGTCTCTTCGTTTCATGCCATGCCTCTCCCCAGCAAACGTCAGAAGACCTGAAGAATGAAGTGGTTGTGCTGAGTGACCAGTCCCAGATACTGTTCAGAGAGTCTCGCCATCCGCAAAATATGCCGCTTATATGCTATTACTTCAGTGATGCCAACTTCTTTGCCTCCCTCTCTTGGGTGACAAGCACCAAAGAAATACAGGTAGAACTGCCTCGCCTTTCTTCTCCTTCTTAGCTCATCCGACAGGGGCCGTGCCCACGTAAGCTCTCACCCCAGACTGACAAAGGGAGATCTACCTCTTGAATGAAAATGACCTAGATCTAGGATTCCCCCCCTCCTCCCTTCTTCAATTACAGTCTCTCCTTGAATAGGTTTTCTGGTTCCCTTAAAATAGGCCAAGGTTAGGGAAAGGGTCCCAGGCTTCCTGCTTCTACGTATTTCCAATTCCCATAACCGGGGCGGGGGGAGGGAGGGTGGTAAAAACACTCGAGAGTCTTCCAAGTCCTCCTCATCACGAGCACAGGGGAAAGGAGCTGCATATTCTGCCCTTTCCTCTTCGACTATCTTTCCTAGGCAGTGTCCCTCTTACTCTCTTGTAGGCTGTAGTATGGATGAAGAGCAAAACTGAGGACATGGTCGAGAAGAGAACATTCTCCATGACTGAACGACTGCCGCCCATCCAGTCCATGGTCCACACAGGTTCCTTTCATATCCTCGTGGCCTACTGTGGTGACCTGATCCTGCGGCTCTTTGGGGACCACTTCCGGTCATTCAAACCCCTGGGTATAGTGCCCTGCCGCTTTAACATCAACTGCCTCTGCTATGACCCGGAAATGAAAATGCTTCTGTCGGGCATCCTGGGGGCAGTGGTCACCTGGATCATCGAGAGGAGCGGCAAGGGCCTCCAAGTAGCCCACATGGTCCCCATGCCTGGAGATCAGCTTGTCCAGGACATCAGGCTGAACGGCCCCAGTGGCTCCCTCCTCGCGCTATGTGAGACGGTGGTGAGGGTCCTTGAGCGCCAGGGCCACGGCCAGCTAGGAGAGGTTCAGAGGTTCATGTCCACCACCAGCGGCTCCTCTATCACCTGCTGCTTCACCTGTTTCGACCAGGGCTTTCTCTATGCTGGAAATAAGACTGGGGAAATCCAAGTATGGAGCCTTGTCCGGGGAAACTCTCTCCACAGTTTCAAGGCCCATTCCTCATCGGTGACCTGTATCCGCAGCCGGCCAGAAGCCCACACCCTGCTAACGGCTGGCAAGGAAGGCCTGATCAAGGAGTGGAACCTGACTTTGGGGAACCTGCTGCGGCGGCTAGAACTTGGCGAGGAACTGTATGAACTCGAGTTTATCGACAACACTACTTTCTTCTGCCAAACTACGCATACTTTCTCCTTGCGCCGTCTGCCTTGCTTCTACAGCCTCTTCAGTGTCTGTGGCTCTGCTCCCCAGCAGCTGCGTCGGGTCCGCTGCGGTGATAACTGGTTCCGGATCCTGTGCACTACTGAGGATGGCTTATTGCGCTTTGTGTCCCCACTCACAGGAGATCTTCTGGTCCTCACCTGGCCCTTCACGATCCTAGACCGGGCTGTGGACTGGGCCTATGACCCAGAAAAAGAAGAGCTCTTCGTAGCGACGGGCAACGCAGAGGTGCTGGTGTTTGACACGACCCGCTGCCCTTGCCCAGCCAAGTATCTCTTGTGCACCTCACCAAATTCTCAAGACTGGGTACAATGCCTGGCTTATGGGCATTTCCACCTGGGCCGGGGTCTACAAGGACTCATGTTCTCTGGACACCAGAGTGGTGTGATAAGAGTGCTTTCCCAGAACTACTGTGCCAGGATAGAGAAGTTCATGCACTTTGGAGCTATCCTGGCACTCTCTACGCTACCTGGAGGGCTTTTTGGTAGCCGAGAAAACTCTTTGCTCTGCTCCTATGGAATGGATGACTATGTACACCTATCAGAAGCTGTGCTCGAGGGGAGGAAAGTACATTTGAAGCCCCTCGCCAGCATTCTCAGCAGCTGTCACCTAAGACACCTGATACTCTTACCCACGTCTGTGGGCGCTATCACGGAGACTAACTGTCTGCGTCTCTGGAGGTTCCACGATTTTCTGTCCTCTGAGTCACAAGAAGACTCAATGTTTATAGAGACATTGCCTCTGCACCAGTGCACCATCACATCCTTTGATGTCTGCCTGTCCTTGAGCCTTTTTGTCACAGGTGGTATTGATGGGTCTGTCCGGGTCTGGAACTTCCATGGCAGACTTATAGCCATGCTGGACTCATCGCTGCACTTTGGCCCACTCTGCTTTGCAAATGACCGGGGTGACTTGCTTGTGTCTTTTAACCAGAGTCTTTATCTGGTGTCCTGTCTAAAACTGCTTCACCCAACCCTGCTGGCTCGCCTTTCCTTTATGAGCATGACAGATGAAGTGCTAGAGGCCCCTAAGCCTTTCACACCAAGCTTCTTCCTCTCCTTTGAGACCATGTTTGTGCCCAGGTATATCTACCTTGGAAAAGGGCAACAGGAATTAGTCGGTCTAGAGAAACTTGTCAATAAGCGGGCCATTGCCTTTGATCATACAGTGCCACATGTCATAGAGGAAGATGAGCAAGGGAGTCCCATGTTACTGCCTGCCTTCAGACACGGTTTCTCGTATAAAGAGGAAACTGATGGGATGGAGGTGGGCAGACCTCCCCATTACGTGGTTCCTCCCCAACTACAGTTGACTGCCTGGGATGGACTCAACCCCTACCAAATATTGCGATGCTACTTTGGTCATGGGCGGAAATGGCTCTTGGCTCCTGACGGCTACATCCCCAACTCAGTGATTCGTGCCCGTCTTTGGCCAGAGGGCAGTCCGATATACCTACAGTGCAACCTGCATTCACCTGTGTGGGAAACGGATTGGGACAAGTCCCAACAATTCTTCTTCTGGCATAGTAGGGTAAAATCTCTAAGTGATGCAGGAGAATATTCACAGGAAAAGGAGGATGAAGACTTCATAGAAATGAGATTGTCCAAGGATGTAACCTACAATGTCCTTACAGACTCAGCAAACCGTAGTTGGCTGGGGAAAAAGATGAGTGAAATAGCTATTAATAGCCTGGTGGAGACAATCCTCAACATTATGATCCACGCTTCTCCACTGAAGTACCAATGCTGTATTGGTGCACTGGGGCAAATCTTTGCCTCTTATGAGGTGTCTTCATCCCTGCGCTCTGAAACAGCCCATCGTCTACTGGATGATACCACCAATTCCAACCCGCTGATCCGAGAGCTAGCCTGGGAAGGGCTGAAGCATCTAGGAATGATTACTCATCTCTTTGCCATGCCTCTGGCCCAAGGATTGATGGACAAGGACCAAAAAGTGAGGAGTAAGGCCCTGAGCCTCATGGCTGACACTGGAATCCACTCTAAGTCCTCACTCTTAAACCTGATCCAGCACCGAGAGACCTTCCGGGAGATGCAGTAAGTTCTTTGTGCCTTCTGCAATTCTTGACTAGCCTCTAATATTCTTCTTCCTTTCCCTTCCTTCACTAGCTCTTCATACCTGTCCATTAACTCTTCCTGTCCTTTTTCTTTTTCATAGTCTTTTTCCATTCCTAGACCGTCCTGACAATCCTGACTGCTCATTCCTGTCTCCATTTTTTCTCTTGCTCCTGTCTGTCCCTTAACTCTTGAGTTCCCCTTTTCATTCTTTTCTCCTACCTCTTCAGTCCCCATACAAACCATTCCATTCATTGCCACCTTGGCTTTCTAGACTTCCTCTTTCTTCTTGGCCATCCTTTACCTCGACGTACACTGTCTCTGTTGGCCAGTGTGCCAAGCCCCCTGCCTGTTCCACAGCAGTTCCTTCCTTCTCGTTCTCCCTGTTGTCCCTGATTCACCATGGTCTTTCCTCTCCCTTGACTTTCATAGGCAGGAAACGATTGGGGAGGAATCCCTAGACCATCTGTTGGGGATGCGGGCCACAGATCTCCAAATCCTTCATACTCAAGTGGAGCAGCGATTGAATGAAAACCTGACCTTGTCAGAGGGACAGGAAAAGCCTGCTTTCTCTTTAGAGGTCTCAAGGATTTCTGAACGTATATCCCTTTCCAAGCAACCTGATGTAATTCCTGGAGAATCTAAAGCTGCCATCAAGTCCGGCAAAGGCCAAAGACAGGGCCGAGCAGGGGGCAAAAAGCATGGTATGTATGGGGTGATCTGGTTCATGCCTCAGGGTCCCCAAGAGGCAATATAGTTAGGGCTAACATGGGTCAAGAGATATCAACCAGGTAGGACCAGAGACAAGTAGACAGATCTTTTCACAGAAACTTCCTAGGAAGAATCTACCCAAACTCAGGGAGACTCCAATGCTTATCTCCATAGGATTTGGAAGGGGCGAGCACTGGAATAAAGTAAGGAGAATCCTTTTTTTTTTTTTTTAAAGGCCTCAGCCCCCTCTGTTGCTACTTCTTTGACGGCAATTCCTCTTACTCATACCATTAGTGGGAAAGATGTGACTTAAGCCTCCCATGCCTTCCTTATCTCCATCTCCTGATCTTCCCTGCAGTCCGAAAATTGTGGCGGGCCCTCAAGAAGATAAAAGAGGCTGGCAAAGAGCCAGGTCCCGTAGAGGGTGAAACTGACCAGAGGGAAGCTGCACCAGTTTTGGTGGAGGATACAGCTGCCCATTCTAGAATGTCTTCAACCATCAGTGTGTTAAAGATTTCAAAAGATGGTGAACAACAACCTCCAGAGAAAGACACCTCAAAGGACCAGTTTGCACTGACCCTGAAGATGCTGAGGAAAATACATGACAGAAAAGGCAAGAAAAGAACAGTTCAGAAACCCAAAAAGAGGCACAAGAAGACAAAAGAAGATGAAGTTACAACTGAGGAATCTCTGTCTGCTGTAAAGGAAGAACCAGTTGTGAAGCAGCTGAAACCCAAAGGGCGGGGTGCCACTGGAGCGCCCGGCCGCAAGACCATCCCTGAAGATAGCTCATCATGGCGGGATGATCTGTGTCGTCTTATGACCCTTAGAATATCTGGTTCCCAAACAAAAATGTCAGAAGCTCTAAACATGGAGCTAGTGGCCACGGCTCAGGAAGTGCTGGCAGATCAACAACCCAGTTGGGAACTTTTTCAGGAGATCTGCCCCTTGTTGGAGAAAAAAAGTGAGGTTCTGCTTGAGGACCTCAACTGGGATATAGCCTGGCCAGAGGAGAAACCGATTTTTATTCATGAAGGGGCAATTAGAGATGACATAATGACCATCAGAAGGGAGGACGAGATACCAGAGGAGCAAGAGCAAGTGCAAAAGGAAGAAGAGGACATGCCATACTTGCAGGAAACCCAGGTGATTCCCAAAAAAGGCAAGAAAAAGAAAGCTATCTTTTTAGGACCCAGTGGCCTCACCAAGGGAAAACGAATATCAAAGAAAGAAGAGAAGAAATCCTTTACGAAGCCCTTTAAGCAAGAGAGGAAAGAAGTTCAGCAGGAAATAAAAGTGGATAAAAAAGAGACAGTGAGCAAAAGAGAGAGGGATGTGAGTCAGGCAGTAGAGGAAGTGGCCAAACCAGAGGAGGAAGTAGTTAAGCAAGAAGAAAGGCCAGTTATGGATGAGAGGAAGCTGTCTTGGCAGGAGTGGAAGAAGTCCTGGGATGAGTGGAAACAGGCCCAGGGTGAGACGAAGATATCCTGGGATGAATGGAAGAAAGCCTGGGACAAGAAGCATCTTGAGGAAGAGGAGAAACAACAAACGGATGAAAGGAAGCCACTCCCAGAGGAGGAAAAGCTGGATGTGGACAAGAAGAAGCTGAGATGGGATGAGTGGTTAGAGTTCTGGGAACAGACAGCGGCCAGGTCCAGAGAGGAACACAAGGATGAGGAGGAATTGACCCTGGAGGGAGAAGAATTGTCTCAGGAATGGGGAGAAGAAGAACAAGAAGAGCTGATGTCAAAAGAGCAGAGACAGATCCAAAAAGAATATAATCAGGCCTGGATGGAGAGGAAACGAGCCCAGGCTGAAAGGAAACGAGCCCAAGAAGAAAGGAAGCTGGCCCAAGAAGAACAGAAGCTAGCACAGGAAGAGAGAAAACTGGCCCAGGAAGAGAGAAAACTGGCCAGGGAATATGGGAAACTGGCTCAGAGAGACAGGACAATGGTCCAGTCAGAGAGGAAGTTTGTCCACAATGAGGAAAAATTGGCCAAAAGAGAGGAGAAGTTAAGCCAAGAAGCAGAGAAACTGGCCCAGAAAAGGAAGAAACTGGCCAAGCAGTTTGAGGAAATGGCTCGAGAAGAAGAGAAAACAGCAAAGAAAGGAGGGAAGCTGGCTGAGGTAAAAAAGATACTGGCCCAGAAATTGGAAAAACTGACCCAGAAGGAGCAAGAGCTGGCATTGCAAGAAAAGGAACTAGCCCAGGAATTGGAGGAGCTGATGTGGGAAGAGGAGGAACTGGCTTGGAAAGAAGAGGAACTGATTCAGGAATTGAAGGATCTGGCTGAGGAAGAGGAGGGACTGGCTCAGGAAGAGAAGACACTGGCCTGGCAAGAGCAGAAACTGATTAAAGAAGAGAAAACACTGGCCCTGGAAGAAGAACTGCTGATCCAGGAAGAGAAGAAACTGGCCCACGACAAGGAGAAACTGCCCGAGGAAGAGGAAAAGCTTGCCCAGAAAAGGAAGAAACTGATGGAGAACAAGTTAAAACTGGCCCAGGAAAAAGAAAAATTGGCCCAGGACAAAGAGAAACTCACAAAGAACAAGAAGATCCTAGACTGGAGGGAGAAGTCTCTGGCTCAGGAGAGGGAGAATCTGCTTCAGGAGAAAGTGAAATTGGCTCAGAGGAAAGAGAACTTCCTCCAGGTCAAAGAAAACCTTGCGCAGAACAAAAATACATTAGTCCAAGCAAAGGAGAAACTGGATGTGTACAAGAAGAAACTTGCTCACGTAGAGAAGAAGCTGATGGAAGAAAAGGAAAAACTTTCCCAGAAGAAGGAGAAGCTGGACGAGGCAGAGAAAAAGCTGACCCAATTAGAGGAAAGTCTAGCTCAGAAGCAGCACAATCTAGCCCAGGACAAGATGGAATTAGCTATGGAGAAGAGGGCAGTATTTCAAGAACTGAAAATGCTCAGAGGAGAGTGGGATGGTGCCAAGGAAGAAAAGGCACTGGGCACAGAAATGAAGAAACTGGCCCAGGAGAAAGTCAGGCTGTCTGAGGAAAAGGAAATTCTCTCTGCAGGAGAGACTGAAGAAACCTTAAAACAGATAAGACTGACTAAGAATGAACTAGAACTAATCAAGAGGAAATTGTCACTAGAGGAGAAGATACTGAGGTATGAAGATAGGATGCTGGCCACAGAGCAAAGGGACATTGCCAAAGGAAAACTGGAATTTACCAGAGGAGGGAGAGTGTATGCGCAGGAAGAAAGGAAGCTAGCCAAAGTAGTAAGGAAGTTGATTAAAGAAAAGGAGGGCACTTCCAAGGCATCAAAAGTAAGCAGCAAAGTCTTAAAGGCACTTCAAGAGCTTACCAAAGAAGAAATGAAACTGACCCAGGAAGAAATAGAGATGACAAAGATGAAGAGGAACTTCTTTGTTAAGGAAAGGAGATTGAGCAAGGAAAAAAATAAACTTGATGCCAAAGAGTGGGATTTTTCTGAGGAACAACCAGAAGTAACCAAAGATGAGAAGAAACTGGCTAAGAAGCAGAGAAAACTGGCCAAGGAAATGAAAAGAATGATAAAGAAAGAGAAAAAAATAACTGAGGAAGAAAGCAGATTGGCTAGACAACAGAGAGAAGTCATACAGGAAGAAGAAGAGGAAGGACTAACAAAGGATGAAGAGGTAATACCACTGCTTAAACAAAGGTTGAGAAAGAGAAAAGAGCTAAAGACAGTTGATACACCACAGGAAAAGCTTCCCAGTCAAGAGGAAAGTAGAGAGAGCCTTTCTGAAGAAATGGAAAGCTTATTAGACCAAGTAGAGCGAGAGAGTTTGTCTGAGGAAGAGGAGGAGGAAGAGGAGGAGGAGGAGGAAGAAGAAGAGGAGGAGGAGGAGGAAGAAGAAGAGGAGGAGGAAGAGGAAGAAGGGAAGGTGGTGGAGGAGGTAGAGGTGGAAGAGAGGAGAAAGGAGAAGGAGAAAGAGAAGAAGAAGAAGGAAGAGAAAGAGAAGAAGAAAAAGAAAAAGAAGAAGAAAAAGAAGAAGGTGCAGGAGGGGGAGGAGAAAGAGGAGGAGGAGGAAGAGGAGGAGGAGGAAGTGTTTGAAGAGGAGGAGAAGGAAAGCATCAGTGAGGAAGAGTCAGAAAGTCTGAGTGAGGAAGAGTCAGAAAGTCTGAGTGAGAAAGAAAAGGGGAAAAGCTCACTGAAAAAAGAGGCAGACAAGAAAAAAGAGATCTTTAAAAAAGAAAAATTATTTAAGTCACAAGCAGAAAGAGAAAAGGACCAAAGAAGAGAAATAATCCCTTCTATTGGAAAAAGAATCCCTGATATCAAAGACAGTGATATACAACTAAAAGTTCTGAAAGTCCCTTCCAAGAAAGTGATCTCAATAGCTGTGGGCAGGCAAGAGACAATACCAGTGCCAGTGTCTACGAAACAAGTATCCCGGGAAGAAAGGGCCAGAGCACTTGAGGCATCCAGGGTACTTCCAGAGTCAAGGTTTATGGATAGACAAGAACTGTTGAAGAAATATAAGCCCAAACCTCTACAACTTTTGGATACAGTTTTGGAGTCCCCAGAGCAAGACTTAAAGACTCCATATTTACCTCACATATTGAGGAAGACCATGGAAGCTCACAAACTCCAAGGTGAACCACTAGAGCCCAAGTGGCAGTGGATTTTGCAGCATCATCCAGCTCTGATGAGAAAGACTGAGGTACCTGTGCCCCAAATCTGGGCCAAGGAAATAGGTGCTCAGGTAGTACTCTCAGATATAGAGTGGATCTGCCATGTCCTAGAACGGATGGAGGCAGGAGAACAGCTTTCTAGGGATAGTTTCCACAGATTGTGCCAGCTTCTCAAAGACCTCACCTCAAAGGGAAATTTAGAGTGGCTACATTTGGCCCAACTTGAAGCCATTGTGTACCGTCACAAGCAGGCCCTGGAATCACGAAGCGCACATATCTCAAAACCCAATAAGGAGCCCATAGGTCCAAAGTACCTGAAAGTGATCCCACCTATAAAAGGAAAGGAAAGCTGGTTAAAACCTTTCATTGTCCCCACACAAAAGTCCCCATTAGGTACGAAAGGGATTCCAACCCCAAAGGGTGTAAATTGGCACCTTCTAGAAGAGCCTTATAGGAGTGCATGGGCAGAGCAGATATCCACTGCTCTCAAGGAGATGGAGGTGCAACACTTTAATCCTGCCACAGGAGACAGTTTCACAGGTGCCCAGGCCTCTGTGGAAAAACAAACCCTTGCACTGATGTTTCAAAAGGACTTCTGGGCTTTTAAGGACAAAGGCAGGTTTCCCAGATTGCCCAAGCTGGAGAAGAGGGCACAGGCCATCTCTAAGAAAAAGGAGGAGGTGCCTCTTTGGGAGACATTTGTGGCACTGTACCATGTCTTGCGGATGTTGCAGCAACGATATGCAAAAGACAGCGCTGCTTGGATGGAACAGTTCTACCAGCTCATGGACCTGTACCAACTTAAGTCACCCCGAATCCAGAAGCTGCTACAGGAGCTGTTACTGAGAGATGAACGCCAATCCCAAGAGATCACCTATGAGGCGGCCCTAAAGGCCATGGAGCTGGTTCCGGGGGAGCGCTTGTTCTACCACCTGTTTTGTGGTGGCTCTCAAAACCCTAAAGGTCCTCTGGAGTTCCAGGAGGTGGTGTCCCTCCCAGGTCAGAATAATGTCCGCACCATGAATCCTATGGGCATTGCTCAGTACGGGATCTTAGAACTCGCCTGGAAGAGCCTGCCCCAAGCCGATATTCACCTCACCAAGGAAATGCCCCACATCATTGCGCCCACCCCCTAATTTGGGACTGACTAGAGGTCAGGACTTTTCATTCCTACCTGGAGGAAGGCCTTGTCACCCTAATCTAGACCCTTATCCCTAGGGCTCACACAGAGGTAGGGCCAGGCCAAAGCCCTTTCCCTACCTAGCTCCAGAAACCAGCTTCCATATGTGGAATAAAGAGGAGGTTCTCATTTGCAGCATCCCTGTAATGTGTCCCTCTTCCTCAAACATTGCTTCTCCAGAAAGGTAGCGAGGGAGACCAGATATATACTCCTGAGAGTGGGAAAACATCCCAAAAGCCAGTGGGTGCTCACCCTCTGGAGGCCTTCAGGCAGAAGAGTCTTTCCTTGTCTTCTTCCTTCCTTGCCTCCCCTCATCCTCCCCTAAAGACTATAGGAAGGAAAGCACCTGGCACAAAAATGAATGAATATTTGGCATTAATATAAGAGTCACTGACATAGTAGAAAGAAAATGGGACTTTAGAATCAGAAGACCTGGCATAGTTCTTGGAGGTTCACAGTGGAGGCAGACTCTATTTCCCTGTTCATAGCTCTGCATGCTGATGACTGGAGTCCCAAACAGCAGGTGTTGAGGGGACCCTGAGGGTATCTCATGAGTCCCTTCCCTCTAGCAATGAAGAAGACAAAAGTTAAAGGGAAGGGGTAGTAAAGTGGAGGAAGTTGTCCTTGCCAGTAACTGTGTTCCTTCCCTGATCTCCTCTCCCCACCATGGAAACTTCAGAGTTGCCTTTCTCCAGGTAAGCTGAGCCTTCCATCAGATTCTAACAAGTAGCCCATCTATGCCATTTGCCACCCCTCATCGTGACGTCTCCTTTGTTATTCTATTCCCTCTTCCTGAGTTTGGTTTTGTGGGAGAAGCCAGGGATAGAGGGCAAGAGAACATTCTGAGAAGTTGGAGTCACCTCAGAGGCCAAGCAGTACAGGCCCACGTGGAGGGTTCAAGAGCTATGGGCTGGGGACAGGAAGCCTCAAAAAGGATGACTGACCCAACTAGCTGGGTAAGGCAGCAGAAATAAGTATGGCCCAGCTGGCTCTCTCAGCCTTAACTGAAATAATTTCTCCTTTCTGGCCTTTGTCTATGTCAAAAAGGACAGTGCACAAATTACAAATATCAGGCATGAAAGAGGCATGAACATCACTACAGACCCTACAGGCATTAAAAGGATAAGGACTGTATACTATGGATAACTCTATGCCCATAGTTTTGACAACATAGATGAAATGCACAAATTCCTTGAAACTCCCAGAAAGGAAATAGCAATACCTATCTAACTCATTTTGCAGGATATCAGTGGGTCCCCTGGTCAAAAATAAGATACCGTGACCAAAAACAAAACAAAATAAAAACCACAAAAACAGTCTAGCTTTTGTAGCCCTGGGGTCCTAGAATCAGGAATTCTATGGATGGCTCTTCAGGAAGCCTCAAAACCTCAGTACTGGCTGTGACACCCTAGATATCCTCTTATCTTTGCCAGAATGGTAGAGAACAGAACTTGTTTGTATATTCTTTTTATTATGAAAAATTTCAATCACAAAGATAGAACAGTATTTTTTTTAAGATTTTATTTATTTATTTGACAGAGAGACAGCGAGAGAGAGAACACAAGCAGGGGGAGTGTGAGAGGGAGAAGCAGGCTTCCCGCTGAGCAGGGAGCCCGATGTGGGGCTCAATCCCAGGACCCTGGGATCATGACCTGAGCCGAAGGCAGATGCTTAACAACTGAGCCACTCAGGTGCCCCAAAAGTAGAACAGTATTAAAACAAACCACCAGATCCCCTTCTCCTAGATTTAATTGTAAACATCTTGCAAAAAATTGCTTCATGTTTTTTCCTTTGCATTTTTTTTTTTTAAGATTTTGTTTATTTGTCAGAGAGAGAAAGGAGAGAGAGCACAAGCAGGGGGAGCGGCAGGCAGAGGGAGAAGCAGGCTCCCTGAGGAGCAAGGAGCCCAATGTGGGACTCCATCCCAGGACCTGGGATCATGACCTGAGCCGAAGGCAGATGCTTAACCAACTGAGTCACCCAGTGGTCCCTTTTCTTTGTATTTTTTTAAAAAAGATTCTTTATTTCACAGAGAGAGACACAGCGAGAGAGAGAACACAAGCAGGGGGAGTGAGAGAGGGAGAAGCAGGCTTCCCGCTGAGCAGGGAGCCCGATGTGGGACTCGATCCCAGGACCCTGGGATCATGACCTGAGCCAAAGGCAGATGCTTAACGACTGAGCCACCCAGGCACCCCTTTTCTTTGTATTTTAAAATGAACCCCAGACATCCTATTTCAATCCTAAATATTTTGATACTCATCTCTAAAAAAAATAAATTTTCTTACATAATGATCTCACATCTAACAAAATTAATAATTCCTTAATGTCATCCAATATTCTATGTAAATTTCCCTGGTTGTCCCCAGAATGTCCTTTTACAGTTTGTTTGAATCAGAATTCAAACAAGGTCTACATACTGCATTTGACTGTTAGACTGCCTAAGACTCTTTTAACCTTAAGCATTTATATTCTCCTTTCCCCAGTTTTTCATACCATTGATTTGTTGAAGACACTGAATCAGTTATCCTGTAGATATCTCCATGTTTTGGATTTTCTGATAGAGCAGAGGTTTGCAACCTGAGGTCTGGATGTGCTCGAAGGTCTACAAACTCCTGAAATTAGATGAGAAAGAATGTACTAGGGACCCCCCCACCCCCAGCCTCTGGCCATTGGAAAAAGTCTGTAGCTTTCATCAGATTCTTGAATCCCTGAAGCAAACATGTTAAATCACCACTTAAAAAGTGAGCAGAAGACACCTGAGCTTTAGCTCAAACACTGCCAGTAATCAGTCGAATGACCAACAACAAATACCTTCCCTTTACTGGGTCCTAGGTTTCTAACTTTTGATGGGACAGTTACACTTCAGATCTCTTCAGGATTTTAAAAAGGGTTTCCAGCCCTACATCCTTCTCCTAGAATATGTGCTAGGATAGTGTGAGGGATCTTCCCTATTGTGCACATCTACCAACTGCTCTGAACCAGGAAACAGGTAATAGGGAGTTGAATTTGGGTAAGACCTCAAAACGAGGAGGACCTTACATTTCCTGGAAGAATACTACATGCTCAAATTCAGGTGAGTGACTAAAGACATAAGATTGAGATTGGGAAATGGACCCTGACAGCACAAAAGAACTCCTAGATGACTTGGCTCTGAGCACTGAGTCCTGAGGCACTCCAATGTTTAGAAGAGGGAGATATATAAAAGGGAACTGTCAAGGAGATTGAGAAGGAGCAGCCAGGAATGTGAGAGAAGAACCGTAAAAGAGTGGTGTCCAGAATTCAAGAGAACACATTTCAAGAAGAGGGGAGTGATAAACTGTGTCAAATGCTAGTGATGGGTCAAGTAAGAGAAAGACCAAGAACTGACCATTGAAGTTAGTAAACTAGACTTAATTGGTAACCTTGACAAATGTATCTTAGTGGAGTTGTGGGATACACACAGCCTGACCAGAGTGGGTTTAAAAGAGAATAGAATGAAAGGAATGAACTGATTGGGTTTTTGCTTTTGTTTTTTCACTTTTCACTTGGAAATAATTCCAAATTTCCAAAGAATTGCAAAAATAAAATAATTCAATAAAACTGTATACCCTTATTCAGATTCAACTGTTGTTAACATTTTACCTCATCTACTTTTTCTTTTCTTTTTTTAAGATTATTTCTTTATTTATTTGATAGAGACAGCCAGAGAGGGAACACAAGCAGTGGGAGTGGGAGAGGGAGAAGCAGGCTTCCCACCAAGCAGGGAGCCCAACATGGGACTTGATCCCAGGACCCCGGGATCATGACCTGAGCCAAAGGCAGACGCCCAAAGACACTGCCACCGAGGTGCCCCCTCATTTACTTTTTCATTGTCTCCCTTCCCGAGTTCCCCCGTCAATCTGTACACACACACACGTACATACATGTATATGTGTATATGTTACATAATATTGAACTATTTGAGGTAAGTTACATATAACACTAAAGTGTGTATTTCCCAAGAATAGGGATATTCTCTTAAGTAACCACTGCACAATTATCAATTCCATAAATCCACATTGATACAATACTTTAATCTGGGGCGCCTGGGTGGCTCAGTCGTTAAGTGTCTGCCTTCGGCTCGGGTCATGATGCCAGGGTCCTGGGATCGAGCCCCACATCAAGCTCCCTGCTCCGCGGGAAGCCTGCTTCTCCCTCTCCCACTCCCCCTGCTTGTGTTCCCTCTCTCTGTGTCTCTCTCTGTCAAATAAATAAATAAAATCTTAAAAAAAAAAACAAAACCCAAAACTTTAATCTGCCATCCATTTTTCAATTTCAGTGCTGTCCCTTGACCTAGGGTCCTTTGTAAACTCTTTCCCTTCTGTTCTAGGAGCCAGTCTATAGTTACATATTGCATTTAGTTGTCATGTCTCTTTAATGTCCTTTAATCTAGAAACTTTCTACAGCCTTTATATGCCTTTCATAATACTGACACATTTTTACTGTGGTAAAATACACATAAAATATATCATTTTAGACACTTTTAAATGTACAGTTCTGTGGCATTAAGTACATTCACATTCTTGTGCAACCATCACCATCCTTCCTCTCCAGAACTTTCTCATCTTCCCCAACTGAAACTCTGTACTCATTAAACACTAACTCCCATTTTCCCCTCCCCTCAGGCCCTGGCAACAATCATTCTATTTTCTGTAGCTAGGATTTTGACTATAACATTGCCATTTTTGAAAAATATAGTCCCCCCACCCACCCACACATTTTTCTAAAAGATTATTTTAGAGAGAGCAAGAGAGCAGGGGGAGGGCAGAGGGAGAGAGAGAATCCTAAGCAGGCTCTTTACTGAGTGCAGAACCTGACTCAGGACTCAATTCCACGACCCTGAGACCATGACGTGAGCTGAAATCCAGAGTCAGCCACTTAACTGACTGAGCCATTCAGGCGCCCCTATTTGAACATTTGTTTGGGGTTTGTCTGGTGTTTCTTCATGAACAGATCAAAGTTACACATTCTTTTTTAAGAGAGGAAGAGGGAGAGAGAGAGAGGCAGGGGGAGGGGCAGAGGGAGAGGGAGAAAGAATCTTAAGTAGGTTCTATGCACAGCCAATGAGGGGCTCAATCTCACAACCCTGAGATCATGACCTGAGCTGAAATCAAGAGTTGGATGCTTAACTGACTGAGCCACCCAGGCACTCCCAAAGTTATGCATTCTTGAGAATACTGTATAGATGATGTTGTATCCTCCTAGGGCATCATATCTAGGGCATACAATGTCCATTTACCCCTCATTGGTCATGTTAATTTTGATCACTTGGTGAATGGTTGCCCAATTTCTCCACTATATTTTACTGTTAATTCCCCTCCTTTACACTAATAAGTTGTATATGAGAAGGCACTCTAAGACAATCAAATATTTGGCTCCTCATCAAAATTTCTCCTTAGATTGAACATCCATTCAGGATTCTTAGTTAGTTGATCCAATCATTACCACAATGGCTGCAAAATGATTTTCTGACTCCAACATGCCCACCATATTTTCTAGTCAGCCCTCAGCCTCTTGTGTCCTTTGTGACATGCTCCCCTCACTTATTTTTTTTAGCACTTCATTACTTTCTGGTATAACAAGATATTCCAGGTTCATCTTATACCCACCCCTCTTCAGCTCTGGAATTAGCTATTTCTCTGGGGAGACCTGGTTCCTCTTAATGGGGAATGGTATTAGAAACTATTGTGAGTTGAATTATGTCCCGCCAAAAGGGTATATGACAGTCCTAACCTGCAGGACCTATGAGTGTGATCTTCTTTGGAAAGAGAGTCTTTACAGATGTAATCAAGATGAGGTCCTACTGGATTACAGTAGACTGTAAATCCAATGACTGGTGTTCTTATGAGAGGGAGACTGACAGATACACAGGAGCACAGGGAAGAAGGCCACGTGATGACAGAGACAGAGGATGGAGTGGCGCAACTGCAAGCCAAGGAACTCCAAGGACTGCCAGCAAACACAAGAAGACAGGAGAGAGGCACAGAACAGTGTTGGTTCACAACCCTCTTGGGAGCTTCCTGGGTACAATCTGAAACTGGTCCCTGTCCACTGAGAGCAGGGAGAGAGAGAAGAAAGAGGGAAGGCACTCCAGGTTGGTAGGTGGCAGTTTTAATAGGCAAAATGAACTTGCATATGAGGCTTGTCTTAACAGCAGCAAGATGAATGGATCCCGCCCACCAAATCTTAAAAGTTTATAGAGGCCCTAACTAAGCTCAGTCGTATATACCATGCAGTGTTTTCAGCACCACATCCTTATCTCTGTCCTTGGAGCAGCCACTGGGAGCCTGTGGGAAAGGCAAACGGAACCTCCATTCCAAGGGTAGAGGAGAGGGTGAGGAGCCTCCAAGTGCCTGGGTCCACTTCGTGGGTCAATCAGCTGTCACATCTTTTTGATGATGTTCCCAACAAACAGATTCTCCTTCAGAACTTCCAGAAGGACCAACCCTGCTGACCCTTTTTTGATTTTGGACATCTGGCATCCTGAACTGTGAGAGTATAAATCTCTGTTGTTTTAAGCCACCTGGTTTGTGGCAATATTTTATGGCAGCCCTAGGAAACAATTAAGATCTGGGCACTAAGTGTACTCATTGCTACTGGGGTTACTTTGTTTTGTGGCCCCTTCAGCAGACACAGCTAGGAAATATGTGTATGTATAAATACACATATATGCATACACATAAACATTTATGCATGTGCACATAAACATGTTTATCTACATAAATATATTTTAGAGACCATGAGTTCACACCAATACCTTCAATTTCAATCCATCTCCAGAGGGGTCATTGTTGCCTGTCCTTATTTCGTATTAGTATGTCTTTTCTTCTACAGTCAGTACCCTGACTCCTAACACCATAAACACATTCACTTTTACTCAAGTCTATGGTGCATTTAAAATAAGTTTCAGGGGTGCCTGGGTGGCACAGTTAGTTAAGCGTCCAACTTTTGGTTTTGGCTCAGGTTGTGATTTCAGGGTCATGAGATCGAGCCCCACATCATGTTCCCCACTCAGTGTGGAGTCTGCTTGCGACTCTCTCTCCATCTCCCTCTGTCCCTCCCACTCGTGCTCTTTCTCTAGAATAAATAAATCTTAAAAAAATAGTTTCGGGGCGCCTCGTTGGCTTAGTCGGTTAAGTGGCTGCCTTCGGTTCAGGTCATGATCCCAGGGTCCTGGGTTTGAGCCCCACATAGGGAGCCTGCTTCTCCCTCTGCCCCTCCCCCCACTCATGCTCTCTCTTGCTGGCTCTCTCACTCTCTCAAATAAATAAAAACCTTTAAAAAAATTAAAAGCTTCAGAATTGCTTTGCCCATACCACTACAATAAATAAACCTATTAAAAAGAATTCAGAATTTGTTTGCAATTCTTTTCTCATACATACCTTACCCTGCCCAAGACTGAGAGTATTTGTCAAATGCTATGTACATAAGATACTTGGACTAGTTCATCCTTCCATTCTTTCCTTTGTTTCCTTCAGGGTTATGTTATTTGTTTGAAATAGAATTAGTTTCATTTCCACGAGTTTGCTGTCAATTATAGGATTTCATACCTTCCAATTCTTACTAATTTATTTTTGCTTGAGTATGTATATTAGCAGGCTTTCAGAAGCCAACAGTACACAAAAAGTATACTCAGAGAAGTGTCATTCCCTCCCCTATGCCATCTACCCCATTTTGCCCAACATACTCCTTGTTTCCCCATGTAGAAAACAATTGCACTGGCTGAATCTGTCTGATAGAACTATGTTGGAACTCTGGAGTCTACTGAGGCTTGCAACTTCCAGAGGAATACTTAGATGGTTAACTGTAGTTAATTTGGGTCAATTTCAGCTCTTAGTGCAGTAGCAGCGACCCAGCCCCCAACCCCAGCCCAGTGGCAGGCAGGTGTGCATGTGTTCTTGGAGCAGCTTGCACACAAATTGCAGGAGCCAGGACAGGCAAAAAGGACCCTGCCCTTCAAATATCAGGGATCTGTGCTCTCACCTCTGATTGCTGCTTCTGATCACAGAGGTGTGGACAAAGAGGTGGGCAATCATTTCAACAATATACCTCCTCCATTGTTATAAGCCCTTCCCTTCTGACTGAAGGAACTTCCAGGGGGATTTAAAGGGACAGAGCTGTTTATTTCCCCACTTCATTTTTCTATTTTTTCCTTTGGGAGCCAGCCATTTAATGGTAGGACATTCAAAAACAACAGCATATATGGAGAGAATCAGAAAGTGCCCATACATGCCAGGGAAGGGCTCAAAAAAGACATTTGAAGACCTTAGGTTTAGGGTCAGCCTCAGGACAGAGACAACCTATGACAATAATAAATCCAGCAAACCCGGGGGAAGGTGAAGAATTTCATTTACAGTAATCATATTATTAGATTAAAATGTCCAGTCTCCAGCAAAAAAATACAAGGCATACAAAGAACAGAAGAGTATGGCCCATTCAAACGGAAAAAAAACAATCAACAGAACCTGTCCCCACAAAATACCTGAGTACACATGTATTAGACAAAAACTTTAATGTAACTTTTAAAGAAGCTCACAGAACTAAACAATGATGTGGAGAAAGTAAAAAAATAACATGAGCAAATGGAAATATCAACAAAGAGATAGAAAACCTAAAAAGAAATGCTGCAAAGTATAATAACTGAAGTAAAAAATTCACACACACACACAAAATTCACTAGAGGGATTGAATGGCGGATTTGAGCAGGCAGAAGAAAAGAATCAGCAAACTTGAAGATAGGATGAAGGAAATTATTGAGTCTGAGGAAGAGAAATAGAGAAAATTGAAGAAAAGTGAACAGAACCCATGGGTCCTGTGGGACACCATGAAGTGGACAAACATAATCCAGTGCTAGAGAAAAGAGAAATGAACTCTCAAAAAAGAAAGTATCTGAAGAAATAATGGCTGAAAACTTCCCAAATTTGATGAAAGACAGGAATATAAACGTCCAAGAAGTTCAATGAACTCCAAGTAAAATGAATTTGAAGAGACTCACACCAAGACACACTGTAATCAAACTTTTAAAAGACAAAGAGAGAATCTTAAAAGCAATCAAAACACAGAGATTGGCAGAACAGATTAAAAAAAAAAAATGATCTAACTGTATGCCGTCTACAAGAAACTTGCTTTGGATCCAAACACACAAATAGACCGAAGGGGAAAGGATGGGAAAAGATATTCTATTCCATGCAAAGAGTAATCAAAAGAGCAAGGGTGGCTATATTAATATCAGACAAAATATAGGGCGCCTGGGTGGCTCAGTTGGTTAAGCGACTGCCTTCGGCTCAGGTCATGATCCTGGAGTCCCTGGATCGAGTCCCGCATCGGGCTCCCTGCTCAGCAAGGAGCCTGCTTCTCCCTCTGACCCTCCCCCCTCTCATGTGCTCTCTCTCTCTCATTCTCTCTGTCTCAAATAAATAAATAAAAAATCTTTAAAAAAAAAAATATCAGACAAAATATACTTTATTTTATTTAAAGATTTTATTTATTTGACAGAGAGAGACACAGTGAGAGAGGGAACACAAGCAGGGGGAGTGGGAGAGGGAGAAGCAGGGTTCCCGCGGAGCAGGGAGCCCAATGCGGGGCTCGATCCCAGGACCCCGGGATCACGACCTGAGCCGAAAGCAGACGCCTAATGACTGAGCCACCCAGGCACCCCAGACAAAATATACTTTATTTTTTATTTTTTATTTTTTTGACAAAATATACTTTAAATAAAAAATGCTTACAAGAGATAAAGGACAGGGGCGCCTAGGTGGCTCAGTCGTTAAGCATCTGCCTTTGGCTCAGGTCATGATCCCAGGGTCCCGGGATCGAGCCCCGCATCAGGTTCCCGGCTCTGTGGGAAGCCTGCTTCTCCCTCTCCCACTCCCCCTGCTTGTTGTTCCCTCTCTCGCTGTGTCTCTCTCTGTCAAATAAATAAATAAATAAAATCTTTAAGAAAGAGAGAGATAAAGGACATTATATGTATTAATAAAAGCTTTAATACACTAAGAAGATACAGCAATTATAAACATTTATGCACCTAATAACAGCCCATTAAAATATATAAAGCAAAAAGTGACAGAGCTGAAGGGAGAGACAGAGAGTTCTACAATAGTTGGAGACTTCAATATCCCACTCACGATAATGGATAAACCACCAGACAGGAGGTAAGTAAGGAAACAGAGGACTTAATACAAGAGACCAACTAATCTAACAGATATATACAGAACACTCTCCCCAACAACAGCACACACATTCTTCTCCAGTGAAAAATGGAACATTTTCCAAGATAGACCATATGTTAGGCCACAAATTAAGTCTCAATAGATTTTAAAAGACAGATGTCATATAGAGTATCTTCTCCAACCACAGTAGAATGAAGTTAGAAATCAGTGACAGAAAGAAAACTGAAAATTCACCAAACTGGGAAATGAAAACACTTTTAAACAACCAATGGATCAAAGAAGAAACGACAGGGGAAAATTAATTAGCTGAATGAAATGAAGTTGAATGAAAACAAAAACTTATGAGATGCAGTTAAAGTGGTACTAAAGGGGAGATTTATAGCTGTAAATTCTTACATTTATTTTTTTTAATTTTTTAAATTCATTTATTTTTTAAATATAAAAAATTAGTGTCTTTATTATCTTGAAATGTTATATCATAATAATCCATAATAATCCTCTAAAATTGGAGCTCACATGAATTTTTTTTTTATGTAGTGTTCCATGATTTGTGTATAACACCCAGTGCTCCATGCAGAACGTACCCTCTTTAATACCCCACCAGGCTAACCCATCCCCCCCTCCCCTCTAGAACCTCAGTTTGTTTTTCAGAGTCCATAGTCTCTCATGGTTCATCTCCCCCTCCAATTTCCCCCCCTGCATTCTTCCCCTCCTGCTATCTTCTTCTTCTTCTTCTTTTTTTAACATATAATGTATTGTTTGTTTCAGAGGTACAGATCTGTGATTCATCAGTCTTACACAATTCACAGTGCTCACCATAGCACATACCCTCCCCAACGTCTATCACCCAGCTGCCCCATCCCTCCCAACCCCCACCACTCCAGCAACCCTCAGTTTGTTTCCTGAGACTAAGAATTCCTCATATCAGTGAGGTCATATGATACATGTCTTTCTCTGATTGACTTATTTCACTCACCATAATACCCTCCAGTTCCATCCACGTCGTTGCAAATGGCAAGATTTCATTCCTTTTGATGGCTGCATAATATTCGATTGTATATAAATACCACATCTTCTTTATCCATTCATCTGTCGGTGGACATCTTGGCTCTTTCCACAGTTTGGCTATTGCGGACATTGCTGCTATAAACATCAGGGTGCATGTACCCCTTCGGATCCCTACATTTGTATCTTTGGGGTAAATACCCAGCAGTGCAATTGCTGGATGGTAGCTCTATTTTAAACTTTTTGAGGAACCTCCATACTGTTTTCCAGAGTGGCTGCACCAGCTTGCATTCCCACCAACAGTGTAGGAGAGCATCCCCACCAACATCTGTCATTTCCTGACTTGTTAATTTTAGCCATTCTGACTGGTGTGAGGTGATATCTCATTGAGGTTTTGATATGGATTTCCCTGATGCCGATCGATGTTTAGCTCTTTTTCTTGTGTCTGCTGGCCATTTGGATGTCTTCTTTGGAAAAATGTCTGTTCATGTCTTCTGCCCATTTCTTGATTGGATCATTTGTCCTTTGGGTGTTGAGTTTCATAAGTTCTTTATAGATTTTGGATACTAGCCCTTTATCTGATATGTCATTTGCAAATATCTTCTCCCATTCTGTCGGTTGTCTTTTGGTTTTGTTGACTGTTTCCTTTGCTGTGCAAAAGATTTTTATCTTGATGAAGTCCCAATAGTTCATTTTTGCCCTTGCTTCCCTTGCCTTTGGCCACGTTTCTAGGAAAAAGTTGCTGCGGCTGAGGTCGAAGAGGTTGCTACCTGTGTTTTCCTTTAGGATTTTGATGGACTCCTGTCTCACATTTAGGTCTTTCAACCATTTGGAGTCTATTTTTGTGTGTGGTGTAAGGAAATGGTCCAGTTTCATTCTTCTGCATGTGGCTGTCCAATTTTCCCAACACCATTTGTTGAAGAGACTGTCTTTTTCCATTGGACATTCTTTCCTGCTTTGTCAAAGATTAGTTGACCATAGAGTTGAGAGTCCATTCCTGGGCTCTCTATTCTGTTCCATGTGTCAGTTTTTGTGCCAGTACCATACTGTCTTGATGATTACAGCTTTGTAATAGAGCTTGAAGTCCAGAATTGTGATGCTGCCAGCTTTGCTTTTCTTTTTCAACATTCCTCTGGCTATTCGGGGTCTTTTCTGGTTCCATACAAATTTTAGGATTATTTGTTTCATTTCTTTGAAAAAAGTTGATGGTATTTTGATAGGGATGGCATTATATGTGTAGATTGCTCTAGGTAGCATAGGCATTTTCACAATTTTTTTTTTTAAGATTTTCTTATTTATTTGAGAGAGAGAGAGAGAGAGACAGAGAGAGCACAGGCAGGTGGAAAGGCAGAGAGAGAGGAAGAAGCAGACTCCCCACGGAGCAGGGAGCCCGATGTGGGGCTCGATCCCAGGACCTGGAGATCATGACCCGAGCCGAAGGTAGACACTCAACCATCTGAGCCACCCAGGTGCCCCATTTTCACAATATTTGTTCTTCCAATCCATGAGCATGGAACATTTTTCCATTTCTTTGTGTCTTCCTCAATTTCATGAGTATTCTATAGTTTTCTGAGTACAGATTCTTTGCCTCTTTGGTTAGATTTATTCCTAGGTATCTTATGGTTTTGGGTGCAATTATAAATGGGATCGACTCCTTAATTTCTCTTTCTTCTGTCTTGTTGTTGGTGTATAGGAATGCCACTGATTTCTGTGCATTGATTTTATATCCTGCCACTTGACTGAATTCCTGTATGAGTTCTAGCAGTTTTGGGGTGGAGTCTTTGGGGTTTTCCATATAAAGTATCATATCATCTGCAAAGAGTGAGAGTTTGACTTCTTTGCCAATTTGGATGCCTTTTATTTCTTTTTGTTGTCTGATTGCTGTGGCTAGGACTTCTAATGCTACGTTGAATAGCAGTGGTGATAGTGGACATCCCTGCCGTGTTCCTGACCTTAGGGGGAAAGCTCTCAGTTTTTCCCCATTGAGAATGATATTCGCTGTGGGTTTTTCATAGATGGCTTTTATGATATTGAGGTATGTACCCTCTATCCCTATACTCTGAAGAGTTTTGATCAAGAAAGGATGCTGTACTTTGTCAAATGGTTTTTCTACATTGATTGAGAGGATCATATGGTTCTTGTTCTTTCTTTTATTAATTTAGTGTATCACATTGTTTGATTTGCGGATGTTGAACCAACCTTGCAGCCCAGGCATAAATCCCACTTGGTAGTGGTGAATAATCCTTTTAATGTACTGTTGGAGCCTATTGGCTAGTATTTTGGTGAGAATTTTTGCATCCATGTTCATCAAGGATATGGGTCTGTAATTCTCCTTTTTGATGGGGTCTTTGTCTGGTTTGGGGATCAAGGTAATGGCGGCCTCATAAATGAGTTTGGAAGTTTTCCTTCCATTTCTATTTTTTGGAACAGTTTCAGAAGAATAGGTATTAATTCTTCTTTAAATGTTTGGTAGAATTCCCCTGGGAAGCCATCTGGCCCTGGGCTTTTGTTTGTTTGGAGATTTTTGATGACTACTTCAATTTCCTTAATGGTTATAGGTCTGTTCAGGTTTTCTATTTCTTCCTGGTTCAGTTTTGGTAGTTGATACATCTCTAGGAATGCATCCATTTCTTCCAGATTATCTAATTTGCTGGCACATAGTTGCTCATAATACGTTCTTATAATTGTTTGTATTTCTTTGGTGTTGGTTGTGATCTCTCCTCTTTCATTCATGATTTTATTTATTTGGGTCCTTTCTCTTTTCTTTTTGATAAGTCTGGCCAGGGGTTTATCAATCTTGTTAATTCTCTTAAAGAACCAGCTCCTAGTTTCGTTGATCTGTTCTACTGTTCTTTTGGTTTCTATTTCATTGATTTCTGCTCTGATCTTTATTATTTCTCTTCTCCTGCTGGGTTTAGGCTTTATTTGCTGTTCTCTCTCCAGCTCCTTTAGGTGTAGGGTTAGGTTGTGTACTTGAGACCTTTCTTGTTTCTTGAGAAAGGCTTGTATTGCTATATACTTTCCTCTTAGGACTGCCTTTGCTGCATCCCAAAGATTTTGAACAGTTGTGTTTTCATTTTCATTTGTTTCCATGAATTTTTTAATTCTTCTTTAATTTCCTGGTGGACCCACTCATTCTTTAGTAGGATGCTCTTTAGCCTCCATGTATTTGAGTTCTTTCCAACTTTCCCCTTGTGATTGAATTCTAGTTTCAAAGCATTGTGGTCTGAAAATAGGCAGGGAATGATCCCAATCTTTTGGTACCGGTTGAGACCTGATTGTGACCTAGGATGTGATCTATTCTGGAGAATGTTCCATGGGCACTAGAGAAGAATGTGTATTCTGTTGCTTTGGGATGGAATGTTCTGAATATATCTGTGAAGTCCATTTGGTCCAGTGTGTCATTTAAAGTCTTTATTTCCTTGTTGATCTTTTGCTTAGATGATCTGTCCATTTCAGTGAGGGGGGTGTTAAAGTCCCCCACTATTATTGTATTGTTGTCAATGTGTTTCTTTGCTTTTGTTATTAATTGCCTTATATAATTGGCTGCTCCCATGTTAGGGGCATAGATATTTACAATTGGTAGATCTTCTTGTTGGATAGACCCTTTAAGTAGGATGTAGTGTCCTTCCTCATCTCTTATTACAGTCTTTGGTTTAAAGTCTAATTTGTCTGATATAAGGATTGCCACCCCAGCTTTCTTTTGGTGTCCATTAGCATGGTAAATGGTTTTCCACCCCCTCACTTTCAATCTGGGGGTGTCTTTGGGTCTAAAATGAGTCTCTTGCAGACAGCATATCGATGGGTCTTGTTTTTTTAATCCAATCTGATAGTCTGTGTCTTTTGATTGGGGCATTTAGCCCATTTACATTCAGGGTAACTACTGAAAGATATGAATTTAGTGCCATTGTATTGCCTGTAAGGTGACTGTTACTGTATATTGTCTCTGTTCCTTTCTGGTCTATGTTACTTTTAGGCTCTCTCTTTGTTTAGAGGACCCCTTTCAATATTTCTTGTAGGGCTGGTTTCGTGTATGCAAATTCCTTCAGTTTTTGTTTTTCCTGGAAGCTTTTTATCTCTCCTACTTTCAATGACAGCCTAGCTGGATATAGTATTCTTGGCTGCATATTTTTCTCATTTAGTGCTCTGAATATATCATGCCAGTCCTTTCTGGCCTGCCAGGTCTCTGTGGATAGGTCTGTTGCCAATCTAATGTATCTACCATTGTAGGTTACAGATCTCTTCTCCCAAGCTGCTTTCAGGATTTTCTCTTTGTCTCTGAGACTCGTAAGTTTTACTATTAGATGTCGGGGTGTTGACCTATTTTTATTGATTTTGGGAGGGGTTCTCTGTGCCTCCTGGATTTTAATGCCTGTTTCCTTCCCCAAATTAGGGAAGTTCTCTGCTATAATTTGCTCCAGTATACCTTCTGCCCCCCTCTCTCTTTCTTCTTCTTCTGGGATCCCAATTATTCTAATGCTGTTTCATCTTATGGTATCACTTATCTCTTGAATTCTGCCCTCGTGATCCAGTAGTTGTTTATTTCTCTTTTTCTCAGCTTCTTTATTTTCCATTATTTGGTCTTCTATATCACGAATTCTCTCTTCTGCCTCATTTATCCTAGCAGTTAGAGCCTCCATTTTTTATTGCACCTCATTAATAGCCTTTTTGATTTCAACTTGGTTAGATTTTAGTTCTTTTATTTCTCCAGAAAGGGTTTCTCTAATAACTTCCATGCTTTTTTTCAAGCTCAGCTAGTATCTTTAAAATCATCATTCTAAACTCTAGTTCCGACATCTTACTAATGTCCATATTGATTAGGTCCCTGGCAGTTGGTACTGCCTCTTGTTCTTTTTGTTGAGGTGATTTTTTCCGTCTTGTCATTTTGTCCAGAGGAGAAGAGATGAATGAGAGAACAAAATGCTAACAGGGTAACAATGTCCCCCAAAAATATACACTAAACAAATCAGAAAAGACCTGAAACCAGGTGGAAAGAAAAGGAAAGAAAGAAAAAAGAAAAAAGAAAAAGAAAAGATAGAAACAAACAGACAAACACAAAACAAAACAAAGAAAACAGAATATGATCAAATATGATCAGGATGGTGCATAGATCAGTGCCACACACTAGATTTTGGGTGTATTTTGGTCTGTTAGAAGAAAGTGCCTCCCAAAATTTTAAAGAAAGAAAAACTTATATATGTACAAAAATAAGGGTTAATACAATGAAGGGATGGAATATGAGTGTAAAGATGAAAATTATAAAAGATTTTATAAAAGGAATTGATAAGTTGGCTGAAAAAAGAAAGAAGAGGATTTAAAAAAAAAAGGGGAGAGAATGTGATCAGGCAGGAGACTAGAACAAAGCCATACACTAGAGATTTAGGGTATATTTTGATCTGTTAGAAGAAACTGTATCCCAAAATCTTAAAGAGAGAACAACTTATATATATATACCAAAAATAAGGGTAACTACTATGAAGGGATAGAATATGACTCTAAAAATGAAAAATAAAAAAGATTTTTTAAAAAAAGGGATTGATAAGATTTGGTTGAAAAAGGGAAAAAGAAAAATTAAAAAAAAAAAAGACAGTTAAAAAAAAACTAACTTTGAAAGACTAAAGAATCATGGAAAAAAGCCATGAATTCTATGTGCAGTATTCCCCTAGCGCTGGCGTTCTGCTGTTCTCATTGATCGGTAAACTTGGTCTTGGCTGGCTGTTCTCGCTGATCTTCTGGGGGAGGGGCCTGTTGCCGTGGTTCCCAAATGTCTTTGCCAGAGGCGGAATTGCCCCGCCCTTGCCCATCCGGGCTAAGTAATCTGCTCGGGTTTGCTCTCTGGAGCTTTTTTTTTTTTTTTTTCTTTTTAGATTTATTTATTTATTTGAGAGAGCGAGAATGAGAGAGAGAGAGAGAGTACGTGAGAGGGGGGAGGGTTAGAGGGAGAAGCAGGCTCCTCGCCGAGCAGGGAGCCCGATGCAGGACTCGATCCAGGGACTCCAGGATCATGACCTGAGCCGAAGGCAGTTGCTTAACCAACTGAGCCACCCAGGCGCCCTCCCCGGAGCTTTTGTTCCCTGCAAGCTTTCCGTTGGGCTTTGGAGGACGAGAGTGAAAATGGCGGCCTCCCAATCTCCGCCCCGGAGGAGCCGAGAACTCCAGGCCCCACTCCTCAGTGCGCCCTCAGAGAAAAGCAGTCAATCACTCCCGTCTCCCCGGTCTCCGGCCGCACTCCGTGCTCACCTGGTCTGTGACCGAGCGTTTCTATCTCTGGCACCCGACCGCGTGTGGAGTCTCCAAACCCAGCAGATCCCTGCAGCGCGCTCCCGCGCCACTCCTCCTGGGCAAGGAAGGGGAGTCCCCAGATCTGCCGCTTGTTGGGTCCCTGCTGGAGGAGCAATGGCCCAACTGTGCCACGGATCATGGTTTATGGTAACCCCGAGCTGAGAGCCCGTGCCTCGGCTGCGTCTCTGCAGTCGGCTTCCCCGCTCCAATACCTGGGAGCTCTGCTGCACTCAGGCACCCCTGGTGTTTCTGTGACCCCAAGCGTCCTGAGACCACACTGTCCCAGAGAGGGTTCCACTCCCTGCTTAGCCACTGGAGTGACGTCCCTCAGCAGAGCTGACTTCTAAAAGTTCCGATTTTGTGCTCCGCGGCTCTATCACTTGCCAGAAGCGGCCGACGGAGGCCCCCTCCCCCGCCGTCTATCCTCCCGAATATCGCCTCGGATTCACTTCTCTACATGTCCTACCTTCCAGAAAGTGGTCGCTTTTCTGTTCAGAGAGTTGGTGCTATTCTTTTCTTCGATCTCCTGTTGAGTTCGTAGGTGTTCAGAATGGTTTGATCCCTATCCAGCTGAATTCCTGGGACCAGAAGAAATCCAGGTCTCCTACTCCTCCACCATCTTGTTCCTCTCCCCATTTTGTAAATTCTTACATTTAAAAATAAGAAAGATATCAAGCCAACAACTTAACTTTACAATTTAAGGAACTAGGAAAAGAAGAACAAATTAAACTCAAAGATAGCAGAAGGAAGAAAATAATAAATATTAGATCAGATATAAATGCAACAGAAAATAGAAAACAACAGAAAAAATAAATGAAACCAAAAGTTGGTTCTTCGAAGATCAACAGAATTGACAAACCTTTAGCTACATGGACTAAGAAAAAGAGAGGAGGGGCACCTTGGTGGCTCGGTCAGTTATGCATCCAACTCTTGATCTCAGGGTTGTGAGTTCAAGCCCCCACCCCCCAAAAAGAGAGAAGATTCAAATTACTAAAATCAGAAATGAAAGTGGGGACATTACCAAATTACTAAATGTTCTACCAAACATTTAAAGACGAACTAATATAATCTATCTCAAACTTTTCCAAAAAAATTGAAGGGGAACATTTCTTAACTCATTTATGAGGCCAACATTACCCTATATCAAAGCCAGATAAAGACACTACAAGAAAGAAAAACTACAGGCTGATATCCCTTATGAACACTGATGTAAATATCCTCAACAAACTATTAGCAAATTGAATTCAGCAGCATATTAAAAGGATTAGACACTGTGACCAAATGAGATATATTCCTGGGATGCAAGGATTAGTTCAACATTCAAAACTCAATCAATGAAAATACCACATTAACAGAATGAAGGAAAAAAACCCACATGATTACCTCAGTTGATACAAAAAAAGCATCTGACAAAATTCAACACTCTTTCATAATAAGAACGTTCATAAAACTAGATAGAAGGAAACTACCTCAACATAATAAAAGCCATATGTAAAAAACTTAGAGCAAACTTCATACTCACTGGTGAAAGCTGAAAGCTTTCCCTCTAAGATTAGGAACAAGGCAAGGATGACTGCTTTCACCACTTCTATTCAACATGGTTCTGGAAGTTCTATCTAGATCAGTCAGGCAACCAAACTGAAAAGGAAGAAGTAAAATTATCTCTGTTTGCAGATGTGATCTTATATGTAGAAAATCCTAAAGACACCATATACAAAATAAGCTGTTAGATCTAGTAAATGAAATCAGCAAAGTATCAGGATACAAAGTCAACACACAGAAACCAGTTGCATTTCTATACACTAACAATGAACAATCTGAAAAGTAAATTAGAAAAATAACTGAATTTACAATAGCACCAAAAAGAGTGAAATACTTACAAACTAACCTGAACCAAGGAGGTGAAAAACTTATATGGTGAAAACTATAAAACATCACTGAAGGAAATTAAAGAAGATGTAAATAAATGAAAAACACATTCTGGGGCACCTGGGTGACTCAGTCCGTTGAGCATCTGACTCTTGATTTCGGCTCAGGTCATGAGATCAAGCCCTACATCGGGCTCCACATGGAGCCTGCTTAAGATTTTCTCTCTCTCCTTCTCCCTCTGCCCTTATCCCCACACTCGTCCCTGCTCATGCGTGTGTACTCACTTGCTCTCTCTCTAAAAAAAAGAAGAAGGTAATAGGTCATATATGACAACCAGGTTTTCTTCTCATGTAACTTGAACACATGTTGTTTTTCCTGAAAAAGGTAGGAGTTTTTAGGTGGATATGAAAGAAAGGCAGAGAAAAGGTGCTCAGTATGAGACATGCTGAGTTTGAGGTTTCTATGGAGCAAGAAAATGGAAATATCCAGTGAATGGTGGGAAATTTGTGTCTGAAACTCAGAAGAAAAGCCTGGGCTGGAGATGGAAGTTGGGAAGTCATCAATATATAGATAGTAACTGAACTTCTGGAAATGGCTGAGATTATCCAAGCAGCATAAACTAGAAAGAGAAAAGAGTATAGGTTGTAACTCTAAAGAGCACCACCATTTAATGAATGGGTAGAACCAGAGGAGACAGACAAATTTTTAATGTCTACATTTGTTTATATTATTCTGAAAGCAAACATGAGGTTTCTGGATCAGAGACCAGACATTATTATTGTTACTTATAACAATAACTCCATTAGTTCCCCATGGCCAGTACCCTACAGGTGACATGATGGGAACCAGACGGATCCTGCTCATGTAAAAGAGTTTTTTTGAATCACAACAGAGAAATGTGAAAATTATGAATCTGAGTTTATACAGACTACATGCTACCCATCTGCCACCGTTCCCTCCTAAGAGAGGGAAAGAAACCCATCTCCCTAAAGTAAACAAATCCCTCCCAATGTAAATAACTTCTCAGGAGGGGGAAAAGGAGAGTCCCTACCTTATAATGCAAGCATTTGGCTCTGAGAGAGAATTCTTATTACCCTTTGAACAGAAGCAGATGGCCTTAGGTCTAACATCATTGGAATGCGGGTCTGGAGAAAAGGAGACATTCCCTAGCATGTCATTCTCCTTTGCTCAAGAAACCAAAACATGCAGAAACATGACAATATTCAAGGAACATTATTTTCTTGACAGAGACTTTGAGGGAAAAGCCAGAGAGAGGCAGAAGAACAATCAAGAAAGTGTAGGACCAGAGTAGCCACGGGAGGACGAATGTTTGAAGGAGATAGTGGTCAGGGTCTGATAGTAACAGGGTCTGTTACTACAGAGAGGTGTGAAGAGGACTGAAGGGGATTCACTGCATTTAGCAATAAGAAGGTTGTGGTGGGGGCGCCTGGGTGGCTCAGTTGTTAAGCATCTGCCTTTGGCTCAGGTCATGATCCCAGGGTCCTGGGATCAAGCCCCACATCGGGCTCCCTGCTCGGCAAAGCCTGCTTCTCCTTCTCCCACTCCCCCTGCTTGTGTTCCCTCTCTCGCTGTGTCTCTCTCTGTCAAATAAATAAATAAAATCTTAAAAAAAAAAAAAAAAAAGAAGGTTGTGGTTACCTTGACCAAAGCAGATTCAGTGTAGTGACTAGGGCTGAAGCCAGACAGCAGTGGGTTGAGGAGTGAATGAATAATAAGAATAAAATATAATGTAAACTCAATAGGACTGACTGTGAAATGGGGGGAGGGCATAAAGCAGCATCTCATCAGAAGGTAGGATGGGGAGACTTTAATATGGGAGAACCGCACACGTTTGATATGTTGATAGGGCCAAGTCAGTGGAGATGGTAGTCTTAATGATATAGGAAAAAAAGCAGAATACTGGAGATACTGGTATATGCGAGTCCTTGAGAAAACAATGGGATTCAGAGCTCAGCTGGTAGAATTCGTTTCAGACAAAGGGAGTGTTGTATCTTTCCAACATATAAGAGGAATAAGAAAAGATAGGTAAGACTGTGGTGTGACAAGAAGTTAAGAAAAAAATATTCAATAACACGTGTTAAAGCACGATTTTATTATTAAGCAGGGGGAGACTATCTTGATAGGTATAGGGACCACTGTGATGGAATTTTGCAGCGGAAGAGAGACAGATTGGGCTCAGCTTGAGTACAACAGGGCCAAGTGCAAATTTATAGCCAAGGAGCAGGGCAGGGGGTCAGTGAACAGGAAATTACTAAGAGGAAACATCAGGGGGAAGAAGGGATTCTGGCCCAATTGACCTAATGGGATTCTTCCTAAAGGCAGGCCAGGGCAATCAAACATCACCTGGTGGGTGGTGTAGGATGAGGAACATTAGATATGTTGGGTGATCATATTTCCAGGGTGAGGGGTGGTTTTGCTAAACTGACTTAGCAGGGTTCTTGCTAAAACTGGATTTTAAAGGGGCGCCTGGGTGGCCCAGTCATTAAGCTAAATAAACAAAATCTTTAAAAAAAACCTGGATTTTAAAGTGTGCAGATGGGCCAAGGAGAAGGTTCAGAAGTCTGACAAGGTTTGGTCAAGCAAAGAATCTTTGTCAGAGCTCCCATCTAATACATTCACTTTCTTGAGTGAAGTAAAAAGTTATTTGCTGGGAGCATGCAGGGAGTGAGAAAAGACTTGAGTTTGTAAGGCACCAATCTCCAGGGATGCACAATATTCTCCTGGAGCGCTCAGAAGCATGGGTGCAAAAGCAGTAAATGTGATCAAATCGAACAAAGGCTTTTCTTTTTTTTTTCTTTTTTTTTATAGGGAGGGCGGACAGGGACTTTTATGGGGAAACTGGCAAGTAAGGAGGTGGGCAGAAAGCACGATCAGGTTCATCTGACAGGAATTATTTCTTCCTGTGTTCAGCTGATAGCTGATTCTCAGGAAGAGCTGTTAAGGGAGATGTTCTGCATTTTAGTGCTCGCTCAAAAGAGGTCAAATTAAATTTCAGGAGCTGTCAGGGAGAAGAGAAACCCCACTAAAGTTTGGTCAAGTCAAGGTAGAGGGTTAAAAAAATGGGCAGCTGTGAACACCTGGTCAGTGTGCACATCTGGACTGATCTACAGTGGAAGGTTTTACTGAGTGGGAAAAAGCAGCAATGAGGATTAAGTATACTGGCAAAGGAGTGGATAAATCAAATGCTCCTGGTATCTAGGCTGGATAGAGAAGGAAATGAAGTGAGAAGGAGGCTGGCTGATAAATAGGGAGAAAGGTCAATAATTGGAGACCTTGATGCAGCTGAAAAATAGGTATGTGGTAAAAATGGAGAGAGTAAACAAAAGAAGAGGAGGCAATATTCTTCTGGCTTAATCATCCCCGGGCCAGGTGCCAGGCAATGAGGGACCACCCCTAAAGTCCAAAACCTGCTGAGATTATTCAAAGTAGCTAATCTTAGTGTTCATCCTGCCCTGCCCTGCCTTTCCGTCAGAAACCCCAACCAAGACGGTGGCCTAAGCCTTCCTCTCATTCCTGTCTTCTGCCTCCTAAATACCTTGGTGTGTTTCTCAAGTGGCCCTGTGTGGTGTGCCCTGCCTCCCGTCTCTAGAACCTGTGAGTATGGTAAACTGGTTTCCTGAGCCTCTCCTCTGTCTCCTCTGATGGCTGCACCTGACTGACCATCTCATAAAAGAACACAAAACACAGAGAAACAAAATAGTCACAATCCCCTGTGATCTCTTGGGATTGGACCAAATGCTCACTGTAAATCAGTTATTGGGGGATTTGGAGGCTAAAAATGTAAAGATATCAGCATGTGTCTGATAACCTGTGCAGTCTTCAATAAAATGCAGTTGGGAAGAAATAGACTTTAGTCTAGTAGTACTTTAAAAAGCAGTGTGGAGGGTGGTGCCTGGGTGGCTCAGTCGGTTAGGGGTCTGATTCTTGGTTTCGGCTCAGGTCGGGATCTCAGGGTTATGGGATCCAGCCCCACGTGGGCTCTGAGCTCAGCAGGGAGTCTGCTTGAGGATTCTCTCCCTCTGCCCCCGCCACTCGCTCTCTCATGCTCTCTCTCTAAAATAAATAAATCTTTAAAAAATATAAATAAAAAGCAGTATGGGGGTCTAGAATTAGATTGCTTGGATTCAAATCCTAGCTTTGCCAGCGAAGGCAAGTTTCTGCATCTGTAAAATGGGCATATTAATAACATCTACCTGTATTATTTAGGGAATGGAAGCAGAGAGGTCAATCAGGAGGTTACTACAATAATTCACAGGAAAGAGGATAGTAGGTTTGAACCATGGAGAAAGAAGCAGTAGAAGTGAGAAGTACTGGGCAGATCTGCATCCAGCTACTAACATAAAACTAACATTTCAACGGCTTAATGAAAGTAAAGCTATTTCTCTTTTGCATACATGGCAGATATCCCTGGTCATCCATGCAGCGTCAGGGACCATGCCTTCTTCCATCTTGTGGTTCTACCATTTGCTAGGGCCCTGGAGTCCTCTGCCTGCAGGAAACAGGAAGTGAAGAAGGCAAAGCTGTTGGCCAGAAAGCAACATTTATCATTTCTGTTTACTTCCATTGGCAAGAATGGTTAATGGCCTCACCAAAATGCAAGTGGTTGAGCAGCCTTAGCTGGGCAGTTGCTTCCTAGCCTCAGTTCAATACTATGAGAGGAGAAAAATGAATTTTGATGGACAGCTGGTCATCTTATGAAGATTAAATGAGGTAAATGTATGCTTAAAAAGTCTAGAAATGTCAATACGCCAATGCTGCTTCTCCCTAAGGGTTTAAAGGAGAAACCCTAATCACATAGTTTCCTACTACACTAGCAGCAAATAGGAATCAGTAGTGGTTATTTGGGGCCTGTGGCACTCCACGCTGGGTCTCGTCCCTCTCCTTTCCTCACACTCACCAGAACTGCCCTGGTTTCCAGCCCTTTCTCAGTACATGTTACTAGATAGGAAGGATGACTGCCCCAAGAGAACATGAGCTCACAGGCCAAAGTAGCCACATACCTGAGGAACACAAATTCCTTGAAAGAGGGAGCATGATGGGAAAACATACACCACCTGAGGCAGAACTGAGAATTTTAAATACAAGATAAATACTCTTAAGTAATCCAGGGAAGATATCTGCAATATGAAACACAGAATAATATAAATTTAGGAACCAAGTGGAAATTTTAGGTATTAAAAATGAGCAACTGAAATAAAGAACAAAATAGGTGAGACAGTAGGATAGTTATAGCTCAGAAATGAGTAAGTTGAAAGAACAGCTTGAGGAGCTCCCCCAAGAAACAGCCAGAAATGTATAAAGAGAAAATATAAAATAAAGGCTATGAGACACACAGGACAGAAATAAAAATGCCCACATCCAGATAACAGGAGCTCTAGGACAGAAAAATAAAAATGGAGACAAATATTTGAAGAAATAATTACGATAATTTCCAAGAACCCCCCCAAAAATGTAAAAACCCTAATTGAAAAAGATTATAGAGTGTGAAATAGAATAAAAACACAAATCTAGACACATAGTAAAACTTAAGAAAGTCAAAGTAAACTCCAAAGATCAAATTATCTACAAAGGAATAAGGTTCAGATTGACATCAAATGTCGTTGTAGTAACCCTTGGATGGAAGAAGACTGTAGAGTAAAATACTGATGGGAAATAAATTAATACCCAAATTGATAGCCAAATTGGCAATCAATGAAGACTTTATAAAAAAAATAACTTCAGGGGCGCCTGGGTGGCTCAGTCAGTTAAGCGTCTGCCTTCGGCTCAGGTCATGATTCCGGAGTCCCGGGATCGAGCCCCGCGTCGGGCTCCCTGCTCCGCAGGAAGCCTGCTTCTCCCTCTCCCACTCCCCCTGCTTGTGTTCCCTCTCTCGCTGTCTCTCTCTCTCTGTCAAATAAATAAATAAAATCTTAAAAAAAAAAAAATAACTTCAGGCACACAGGGCTTCACAAAGTTTGTCACAGAAAGTCTTACTTTGAAAACAGTTTTGGAAGAAGGATTAAAAATAAGAAAAGAGAGGCGCCTGGGTGGCTCAGTCAGTTAAGCATCTGCCTTCAGCTCAGGTCATGTTCCCAGGGTGCTGGGATCAAGCCCCACGTTCCCCGAGCCTGCTTCTCCCTCTCCCTCTTCCTCCCTCTCCCTCTGCCTGCCGCTCCCCCTGCTTGTGCTCTCTCACTGTCTCTCAAATAAATAAATAAAATCTTTAAAAAAAATAAGAAAAATCCTGGAGATGCTATAAGAGAAAAGGAAGAAAAGGGTCACCAAATATTTTGGTAATTATTATTTATTATTGTTGCATTAATAGGCTAGGTCAAATAAAATAAAGAGAACATCCATTGGACAATATCAACATGGATGGAGAGGACAAGGATGGGAGAAGCCCAAATGGACATGAGAGCATGCTAAAGTACTTGTCTTGTTAGAGAGACAATGTTGTCAATCGACTGCCTCTCAGCTTCAAATTTACCCTTCAATATATGCTCTGCCATATGGACAGAATTCCTTTAAGCATCTCTCCTTTGCAGTGAGCACAACATTAAGCTTTCTCAGTGGAAGGCTCTGGAAGGACACTAGAGGAAGGGGCTCTCTTGCTGTTACCAGCTCCTATATAATGGGTCAGCAGTATAGAAGTGAAGACATCCAAAAGAGCTCTGCCCCAGTCAGCCCCCCAGAACATGCAGGCTCTTGGTGACCTTGCAGCCTTGGCTTGCTCTTCCAATTAACTTCCTGCACTAATGGGGAAACCAGTGCCCCAAACTGTGGATCTTGTTCTGTGCTACTGGCCTGTGGCTTGGAGGATTCCCAGCAAGCCTCTGCTTCCTCTGCACACCCATGTTACTGGTTTCTGATCATCTGTGGAAAGTATGCATTACAAAGCGTTCATTTCTGTTTGCCCAGAGATTGCAGACCAGCTCCATCCTGGGAAAACCAGCAAAATTTTTTGCTACCCAGTGAGCTGAACTATACCTTCTCCAGTAAGGTCTGAACCGCAGCCTTGAAGAGAGACCATCCTTCCAAGTTTGTCCTTGTTTAGGTACGCTCTCCTAGCTCTAGGGTACCATATAGATTTTCCTTATATCTTATAATGGCTTTGGGGCCATTTTAAGGCCTTTGGCTTTTACCCTGCATGAGATGGAAACCATAGCTGGGTTCTAAGCAGAGGAGTGATACAATCTAACTTGCATTAAAAAAAACCACAATACTCTGATGGCTGTATGAATAAATTGTGGTGATGGGAGTCAGAAGTTGGGGGCAGGAACCAAAGAAGGGAGATAGGTGAGGAGGTTATACAGTAATTCAGAGGGAACAGGATAGTGGGTTTGAAACAGGGAGAAGCAGAAGTGAAAAGTATTGGCAGATCTGGATCTATTTGGAGATAAAGCCATCAGGATTTGCTGATAGATTGGATATAAATGTGAGAGAGGAGTCAAGGATGACTCCAAGGTTTTTTGGCTTGACCAGGTAGAAAGCTGGAGGCACCATCAAGTTTGCTGAGGAAGATTAACAGGGGAGTTGATACCAGGAGGAAGATGAGAAATTCATGAGTTCAGTTTTGGACAAAATGAGATTGAGATTCCTATTAGGCACTGAAGTAAAGATATCTAGTAGGCAATTAGATATAAGAGTCTGTAGTTCAGGGGACAGGTTCGGGCTGGAATTATAAATCTGGCAATCACTGGTATATACATGATACCTAAAGCCACAAGGCTGGATAAGATAACCAAGGAAGTGCGTGTGAATAAGGAAGAGGAACAAGGGCTGTAGCCTGAAGAGCTCTAACATTAAGAGGTCACGAAAAGGTCAGGACAGGAAACTGAGAAGGAACGACTGACTACTGGGTAGGAGGAAAACCAAGATACCAGGATGTCATAGAAACTAAGAAAGTGTATCAAGGTGGTGGTAGCGATCGATTGTGTCAAGCGCTGCTAATAGGTCAAGTAGAGTAAGAATTGAAAGTCAACCATTAGATTTAGCAAAATGAAGATTATTGGTAACTTTGACAATAGCAGTTTTAGTTGAGTGATGGGTGCATAAAGTCTGAATAGAGTGGGTTCAAGAGAGAACGAGAAAAAAGAAACTGGAAGCAAGATATATTGATAAAATATTCCAGGAGTTTTTCTAGAACCGGGGCAGCAGTTGAAGGCAAAGGCGAAACTCACGGAACTTGCAAGAGATCATACTGGAAACTGCAGTTTGCAGGATATGGCTGCATCCTGGAAAATCCTGTGGGCAGCCCTCACGTGCCCTGCAGAGATGGAGAAAGGTATGGCCTAGGGAGCGCTGCACCATGAACGCCGGGGAATACAGTCTCGCTCCGTGGCCCAAACTGGGAGTAGAAGCCACTTGCCGTCCTGAGTGTTGTTCCAGGCCCCAGCCTGGAGGGACAAAGTCTCCCGCCTCAAGGGAAATGCCGCACTACTCACCCCTTCACGCTGCTCTCCCAGTCCCTCCCTTCGGGGGTCCGTCTCAGAACCGGAGAAGAGCCGCGAATCCTGTTGGGAAAGAAGGCAGAGAGCGCCTGCGCGACCCAGGAAGGTAGCCTGTGGAGCTCCACCGAGGAGGCAGATTAGCCACTCGAGCTCCCGAGGTGGAAAGTGGGGTCCGGTGCGGGGCAGGGCCTCTGGGATGGCACCGCCTCTCGCCAGCGCGCGCACGCGCATCCGAATGCCTAGCCTCTGCTCGCCGCGCTTCCTAGGTTCACCCACGTGCCCGCACGCACGCGTGGTGAATGAGTCTCGCGTGCTTTCCCGCCAAGACTTGGCAATGGCATTTCCTAGCCCCAGCAAGGCGGGGGTGAGGCCTTCTTAGAGGGCAGGGCTGGGTTGGGCTGGGCGGGCGCGGAAGGGAGCGACGGCTTCCACTCAGGCAGCGCGCCTGCTCCCGACCAACCCGCTCAGACATCGGTTTCCTCAGTTGTCTACACCGAAGGCAGAGGCGGGGAGAGCGGCCGTGCGGCCCAGGCGAACTCTTCCAGGTTTGCCTTTCCGTGGCCGCCCCGCCCACCTATTTGCCTCTGTGAGGAGTGGTGCAGAGAGAAGCCACAGAAATATTTGGGTACTGACTGATCTGTTGCGTACCACTGTTGTTTTTATAATAGGTTTTGCTTTGTGGCTTCTCCAGGCTTGGTGGGGCTCGGGCGCTGCCCTCGTACACAGGGCACAGGGAGACCCTTTAGAAGCACACAAAGCCAGCTGTGCACGTGGGCCGCTGACGCAGGGCCTCTGTCATAAAGCCTCACGCGCACATACTCGCCTGTCCGGTGATTAGCATAATAGCTAAGGACGGGCCTGGAGTGTGACTGTCTGGCCCTACCACGTTCTAGCTATGTGGCCGGAGAAAGCTACAATAGTACTTTTAAGGAGGGCTGCTACATTCAGTGAACAAAAATGCAGGGCATCCAGTTAAGTTTGAATTTCACTTAAAAAACTGATCATTTTTTTTTAAGCGTAAGTATGTCCCAAATATTGTTTACCTGAAATTCAAATTTAACTGAGAATCGAGTTCAAATTTAACTATTTTATTTGGCAGCCCTGGTTTAAGGCTTTATGGGAGACAATGCAGCAACAATCCTTAGAGCTGTTGCTGGTGTGTGTAAACACACAACAATGTGTGTTTATATAAAAAGGCCAAACTCCTCCCCTGCACCCTCTCCCACCCCCAACACAGTAGTGTGTCTAGTCATCTGATGTAATAGGTGAAATGGCTAGGACTCGGAAAGCCACTCTGTCATACAAGGTCAATCTTTAAGCCCTCTCCACCCCAATGTACTGTAGTGACTCGGCTCCAGGATAACAGAGCAAGATTCCCCCTGCCTCCCAGTACTTGGCACATCCATGTGGTTATTTCCAGGTTCTTGGTAATGTTGGTGCTGTATCACTGGACATAAGTGTGTGTAGGGGGGTATTGGGGGACTCTGAACCATTATGATGTTGGAGCCAGTGACACTCTTTCTATGGAAAACTGTGACTAGAGTCTGTCTCTTCTAGAACAGGGGCATGTTATCTTCTATGGAAGATAAAGGTGTGTGAGCTAGGAGGGAAGGGAGAGGAAATCAGGAAGTCTATGATGTTGTCTGATGTTAGTAATAAGGTTTCCCCACTTGAAGAATGGTCCCACTGAGCTCATTAAGACATGTGGCTGTATGTGAGGTAAGACTTTGTTCAGGCTGAGAAGTCTAAAGGGCAAAAGGAAACCAAAGTGGCAGAATGTAGGATTGTAAATGTAAGTCTATTTGATTCTGAAGTTTCTCTTTGCGCCTGTCCTCTGCTCCCTCAATGTCAGTATGCCCCTTCACTTCTCACACAATAATAGCACCCTGAGGGGTGCCTGGGTGGCTCAGTTGTTAGGCGTCTGCCTTTGGCTCAGGTCATGATCCCAGAGTCCTGGGATCCGCCCCGCATCAAGCCCCACATTGGGCTCCCTGCTCAGTGGGAAGCTCACTTCTCCCTCTCCCACTCCCCCTGCTTGTGTTCCCTCTCTCGCTGTGTCTCTCTCTGTCGAATAAATTAATAAAATCTTCAAAAAAATAATAGCACCCTGAATTTATGTTGCAGTTTTTCATTATAATGCCTTTGAATTTCATTATTTCCCTTTATTTTTTAAAGGCTTTAGTAGGGAAAAAGAAGAGCATTCCTTTCTGAGGCCAAGACTGGTTAAAGTGAAATGCCTCTCACTGCAAACCTGGTGGAATGGAGTGTTAGCCCAGGATTTAGACACACAAGTGCCAGGCATTTTCCATTTTCCCAGTCAGAGCTCCTAGTCTTAAATTACCAGAGGAAATCTTACAGAGTCTTTGAGATCGTGGGTTCTAACCCTCATTTCTCTTCACATTAGCTTGGTGTAGCAGTCTTTTCTTTCTGTATTTTCTCTTCTTAATGGTTTCTTCCTCCTGACATTTAAACATGTTTATCTCATTTAAAAAAAAAAAAAAGAAAATCTTCTCTCCAGGGGCCAGCCTTTTGGTCTTTCCATGCATGTCCTTGAGAATTGTACACAAGATTCTGAAGGGTTTAAACTTTACCTCTGGTGGAAATTGAAGTGAGGTAGTAACTGTTGCTAGATTAAGAAAATGCTTGGAATTGTTCAGCTAGCGATAGGAGTCCCCAAGGCAGTACTCAGAGCACTCTGGGGACTGAGCTTGGGAGCTGTTTGCCCAGGTCCTCAGCCAGATAAATGCAGAAATTCAGAATAAGCATTTAGGAACTTTTATAGTAATTTGACAGAATAATCTTATGTCTGCTGAACTTAATGAAAACTCTGGAGTTAAAAAAAAAAAATCTTCCCTAGGCTTCATCTGCCTGGCAACCTCCTCATGCTACTCCTGGGTTAAGTGCCAGCATTTCCTACTGGTGCCTTCTGTGGTGTCCCATGCAGTTTTGGGTGCTCCATTACAGCAATTACCGAATTTTAACAATTGAAGTTCCTTGAAGACAGTGCCGACTTTTGAACATAGGATACCCAGTCAATAGCAAAATACATGTTCTAAAGTAGAATCTCAAAAATTTTTGTTGATTGTTTTTGGAATTAGCATTTTTGAAACTAGACCAACCAGGCTCACTTTTGAGCTAATTAAATGCTGTTTCACCTTGAACACACTTTTTTTTTTTTTTAAAGATTTTATTTATTTATTTGAGACAGAGAGAATGAGAGAGAGAGAGCACATGAGAGGGGGGAGGGTCAGAGGGAGAAGCAGGCTCCCTGCTGAGCAGGGAGCCCGATGCGGGACTCGATCCAGGGACTCCAGGATCATGACCTGAGCCGAAGGCAGTTGCTTAACCAACTGAGCCACCCAGGCGCCCTCACCTTGAACACACTTAATATACATTCTGTGAGCTCCATTGACTCTAGGAAGGTTGTGTAGCTCAGTAGTTCAAAGGATGCATTCTGCAGTCATGCTTCCTGGGTTGGAATCCTGGCTTTGTTAGTTACTAGCTGTACAACTGTAGTTATGCCAATTAACTTCTTTTGCGGAATGGGAATAAAACAAGCTACTACTTCAGAAGGTTGTTGGTATTAAATGAGATAATACACGGAAATTACTTACTGCATAAGTACATTTTCAAAAAATGTCAGTGCCTGAATTAATTCTCTGTCACTGCTGTAACAAATTACCATAAACTTAGCTGCTTTGAACAACATAAATTTACTTTCTCATATTTCTGTAGGCCAGAAGTCCAGGTAGGCTTGACTAGTTTCTCTGCTCTGAGTTTCACAAAGCTAAAATCAAGCGGTTGGCTCTAGGTTCATCTTTAAAGGCCCTGGAAAGAATCTGCTTCCAAGCTCATTCAGGTTTTTGATAAAATTCAGTTTCATGAGATTGTAGAACTGAGGTCTCTGTTTCCTTGCTAGCTTTCAGCTGGAGGTTGTCCTTTGCTCCTAGCGACCTTTCTCCAGTCCTTGCATGGGTCTCTACATCTCAGAATGAGCAATGGCACATCAAATCCTTCTTACCCTTAGAATCTCTCCGACTTCTCCTTTTGCCAGCTACCCTTCTGCTTCCTCTTGTGCCACCTCCTTCTGATTGCAACTGGAGAAAGTTTTCTGATTTAAAGGATTCATGGAATAAGATTCCATTTCCCTCCCCACCCATAATCCAAGACAATCTCCCTATTTCAAAATCCCTAACCTTAACTACATCTGCATAACTTTTTGCCATTTAATTTAACATATTTGCAGGTTCCAGGGATCAGGTCATGGACATCTTTATGAGGCCATTCTGCTTACCATAATGCCCTTCTCGTATCTCTATTGGAAGATAGATAGGATGGATTCAGATATATGTGTAATGCTTTACATATAGTAGGCCCTCAGTATAGGCGGGTTCCCCTTAGCTCTGGAGAAACTTTTTTCACTCCAGAACTTTCACCTGAGTCCCTCTAGTCACAAGTATCTGCCTTGTAAAGGGTTCCTCCTTGTGGGAAAACAAACAAACAAATACCACTGATGTTCTAGGAAAGCTGCATGTCCTCTGAAGGTTCCTATCTCAATGTGTGAAGCAAACATCTCCTTCTTCGGGCCTTGGAGTCAGTTCCTATTGTTATCTATCCTTATTATACACTGCTGTCCTTAACATTTGGTACAGCTGTAATTTGTTTTCAATTTAGAGACATTGCAGAAAAGTATATGGAATATTAGGGCAAGTACTCATGTCCACATAACTCAGAATTTCACATTTGAAATTCATTGTATAATTAGCTTTTGTGTAGTTATCCACTGTCTGGAGGCTTTCACTTAGCATAGTATTTTCAAAGTTCATCCACACTGTAGCAGGTACCAGGACTTCATTCCTTTGTATGGCTGAATAACATTCCATTCTATATGTATCAAATTTTGTGTAACCATTCATTAGTTGATGGACATTTAGATTTGTTTCTACTTGTGGGCTATTATGAACATTCATGTACAAGTTTTTGAGTGAAGATGTATTTTTTAAAGGTTTTATTTTTTAAGAGCACTTTTTGACAGGACATTACAGAGATCTCTTTTATACTCCCTGCCTCCACACATGCATATCATCATCACTCACCTATTATCATCACTCACCATAATGGTACATTTTGAAAAAGATTTATTTATTTATTTTAGAGAGAGAGTGGGGGGCAGAGGAGAGGAGAGAGAGAATCCCCAGCAGATTCCCCACTGAGTGCAGAGCCCGACATGAGGCTTGATCCCACAACCCTGAGATCATGACCTGAGCTGAAACCAAGAGTTGGATGCTCAACCGACTGAGCCACCCAGGCTCCCCCATAATGGTACATTTTTACCAAGGATGAACCTACATTGACACATCATAATCACCCAAAATCCATAGTTTACCTTACGATTCACTCTTGGTATTGTACATTCAATGGGTTTGGACAAAAGTATGATGACCTATATCCATTAATTATAATATCATAGAATATTTTTACTGCCCTAAAAATCCTCTATGTTCTGCCTATTCATCTCTGCCACACCCCAACCCTGATAATCTTTTTATTGTCTCCATTGTTTTGGACTTTTTGAGAATGTCATACAGTTGGAATCATACAGTATGTAGCCTTTTCAGATTGGCTTCCTTCACTTGGTAATATGCATTTAAGGTTCCTCCATGTCTTTTCATGGCTTGATAGCTCACTTCTTTTTAGCCCTAAGTAATATTCCAGTGTCTGGATGTACCACAGTTTATCCATTCACCTACTGAAGGACATCTTAATTACTTCCAAGTTTTGACAATTTGATTCCAATTTCTCCATAACCTTGTCAACATCTTTGATTTTCCATTTTTAAAAATTATAGCCATCCTAGAGGCACTTCGCTGGCTCAGTCAGTGAAGCATGTGACTCTTGATCTTGGGGTTATGAGTTTGAGCCCCATGTTGGATGTAGAGATTACTTAAAAATAAAATCTTTTAAAAAATTATAGTCATCCTAATGGATGTGAAGTGGTATCTCATTATGATTTTGATTTCATTACCCTAATGACTAATGACGTTGAGCATCTTTTCATGTAGGTATCGGCCATTTGTATATCTTCTCTGGAGAAATGTTTTTTCAAATTGTTAGCCTATTTTTAATTGAGGTTATTTGTCTTTTTATTGTTCAGTTGTAACAGTTCTTTACATACTCTAGGTAGTGTACCCTTACCAAAGAGATGATTTGCAAATATTTTCTCCCATTTTTAGGTTGTCTTTTTACTTTTTTTTTTTTTTTTATTGTAAGGAAAATGTATAGCAAAACATCTGGAAGGTAGTGGGGGTGGAAGATCTGGAAAAACTTAATCACCAAACAAGCTGCCTAAACATGGCTTCCTGCTGTGGAGGAGAGATTTGGCCCTTATCTTTTCCACATTTCCTGATTCAAAGAAACCTGCTCTTAGCAGGGCTGGGCCTAGGGATTTTCCAGACTGTTCTCTTCTTGGTAATTTGGGAAAGGTTGTACAGTTCTCAGGCTTTCAAGATACAAAAGACAGTATGGAGAAGGAAAGGATGTTACAGCCCTTTGGTCTGGTGTCATCCCCAGCCCCAACTCTCAGTATTTGTTGATGCCAAAGAGATGAACCCCATGGAATTGGGGCAAATTAGGCAGCAGTACATTGAGCAATGAGGCTGTGTTGATGAGGAAATGAGCAACATCACACTTGCTGTAGAAGCTGACCAGGATGTAGGAGAGATGCTGAGGAATTTGTGGGAAGAGGTAAATTGGAGCCTGTAGTCCATCTGTTCCCAGCATGTCAGTAGCTGAGCCTTTCCTTGGTTGGGGTCTCAAAGGATGACCCTTTCACTATATGTAAGAAGACATAGATAACCTGCTGGCTTCAGAAGCCCGTCTGACTTGAAGCGTGGCACTTGTTTCTACACCTGTGGTCTCCAGGAAGCAGCTACCTGTCTTTTTACTTTTTTGATAGTGTCTTTTGATGTACAAATTTTTTGATGAAGTCCAATTTATCTTTATTGTTTCTTTTGGTTGTTTGTGGTTTAAAGGTCATCTCTATGAAACCATTGTTTACTCCAAGGTCAGATTTATACCTATGTTTTCTTCTAAAAGGTTTTAGAGGGGCACCTGGGTGGCTCAGTCATTAAGTGTCTGCCTTTGGCTCAGGTCATTGATCCCAGGGTCCTGGGATCGAGCCCCGCATCGGGCTCTCTGCTCCGCGGAAAGTCTGCTTCTCCCTCTCCCACTCCCCTTGCTTGTGTTCCCTCTCTCGCTGTGTATCTCTCTCTGTCAAATAAATAAATAAAATCTTAAAAAAAATAAAAGGTTTTAGAGTTTTAGTTCTTACCTTTAGGTACTCTGGGGCTAATTTTTGTATATGGTGTGAGATGGGGATCCAAATTCATTTTTTTCCATTTCTGCCTATTCACCTTTGATCTTATTCTGATGTTTCACTCTTTCCTGAATTCTTGCATTTTTGCTTTGTGACCTTCCATCTTAGAGGCAATTAATTTTTTCCCATTCATGACAAAATACTTAGTTATAAGTTTTATCTAATCCATTGTAGCAGTTTTCTACTGAATGCTCTTCATATATTCATTTTTTGTTTACTCTTTTCCTTCATAGTTCTTTTTGGATTAATATAGTACTATTTCCTTTTTTTTTTTTTTTTTGCACATCATTGTCTGAGTTAGAACATTAGCAGCTCTGCTTCCTCTACTTTTGCCTCCCAGTTTCTTCCAGTTGTAGTTACAAGTAGGAGTATAGATTCTCACCTGGTGGTGGGTCTCTCACCTTTAGGAAATTTTATTTTCTTGGTGTTTTTTTAGATGTGCCTCTGTTTGTCCCTCTTTCTGCTCATAATTCTCTCCATAGTTTCTTATTTCCAATTCTTTTGTCATAATTGCCACTGATTTCACTGCTTTTCTCAGCCCTTACATGTAATTTGTTATCTATAGATTATACTTATCTCCTGGTTCTACTGAAGTTGTGTTTGCAAAGATCTTTTCATTCTCCTTATTGCTTTTAGGTGATTTTCAGAACAGAAGGCCTTGGAAATAATGATAGTTTAACGTTTCTATGTTTTTACATTTTAGATTTGTCCTTATTAACAGCATGCAACTATATTTTATTCATTTAAAAGATCTAACTGAAAATTTGTCTTCTAATGGGTTTAGTCTGTATTTGTTATTATCATGACATATTTAGACTTGTTTCTCTCATTCTATTTCTATTTATCATACCTCTTTTTGTTATGTTTCATCATAGAAGGAAATACATATTGTATTTCCTTTATTCTTATGTATACGTATGTATGTATATGTATTTCCTTTATTCTTATCCCTTCCTTCAACTGGTTAAATCATACATTCTGTTTGTTTCTTTCTTTTTGGTAGTTTCCTTAGTATTTTTTTCAATTTTAAAATCTAATTTGCTTTATTAAGCAAGTCATGAATTGAGCAGCATCCCTTCTAGCAAGTAGAGGGAAGATTTCTTCCTTAGCATTTTTTTCTAAGTAAGCTCTACAACCAATGTGGGGCTTGAACTCACAACCTTGAGATCAAGAGCTGCATGCTCTACTGACTGAGCCTGCCAGGTGCCCCTATTCCTTGGCCTCTTTTTTTTTTTTTTTTTTGAGAGAGGGAGAGAGTGCAAGTGGGAAGGGACAGAGGGAGAAGGAGAGAAAGAATCTCAAGAAGGTTCCATGCTCAGTGCAGAGCCCAGAGCCCGACATGGGGCTTGATCTCACGACCCTGACATGACCTGAGCCAAAATCAAGAGTCCAATACTTAACCTACTGAGCCACCCAGGTGCCCCTAGGATTTTTTTTAAAAGACTGTGCATGCACACAAGCAAGTGGGGGAGGGGCAAAGAGAGAGAGAGAAAATCCCAAGCAGGCTCCACACCCAGTGCAGAGCCTGAGGTGGGGCTCGATCTCATGGCCCTGAGATCATGACCTGAGCCAAAATGAAGTCAGGCATTTAACTGACTGAGCCATCCAAGTGACCCAAGCCCTAGAATTTTTAATATACACATATAACAGGATATTAAATGTGACTTTCAGTATGCTGGGAATTTCATTAGAGAACAACAAATGTCAGATAAACTATGCAGAGCATGCTAAGAGTGTGGAAGAGATTTTTGTGACCCTTAGCTCATTAGCCTCTCAGGTCTAGATTTTATATGATGATTTCTTTAGAGAGAATTGTTGGTATGCTCTGTGGTGTATCTCCTTCCCTCTTGCTTCTTTTCCTTCTCTCTCTCCCCCCACCCCAATAAATAAAAAATCTTAAAAAAAAAAAAAAAAAAGAAGTTCCCTTTTACCCCTTCTCAGGAATCTCCCAATCTCTCAGCCCCAGGTAATGACTGATTTGCTCTGTCCCTATGGGTTAGATGACTCTTTTCTAGAATTTCATAAAATTGGAATCATATAGTATGTGCTCTTTGGTGTCTGGCTTCTCCTCACTATAATGTTTTTGAGATTCATCCATGTTTTTGCAAGTGTCAGTAGTTCATTGTCACTCCGATCTTTCTGAAATAAGAGAGTTTCTCCTGTTTCTAATACTCTCTCTTTTCCTGTTGCTCTTCCCTCTCTCAATTCCCTTGATTTCCAGTCTAACATCAGATGTTGTGATTAAGTCATTTTTACCTTCCACAGGTTCTGTAATCCATGATGTCTATAAAGAACTGGAACATTACAAAGATGTCACCTTCACCGAGACTTATTCCTCAGTGGAAGGACTTGAAATTCCTCATAAATAATACCCTGAAGGATATAAAGGTGATGTGTATAAGAGATACGCACATAGTGGGCTTGTACTAAATATCCCTGCCAAGGCAGCCTGTGGCATGGGTAACATGTGAGCATGTTCTTTGGAAGAGCCCTCCCATACCCATAAACAACTCTTCCTTCTAGATTCAGATGATAACAATTATAATTAAAAGACATTCTGCTGCAAAAAAAAAACCAAAAAACAAAACAAAACAAAAAAACCAAAACAGAAGACGGACTCACATGGATTAAACAAGCAGGAGGTGCCTTTGTCTTACATGTTGTCAAGGACCCATGTTCTTTTTCTTTCTTTTCACACCATCCTTAATATTTTAGTTTATCGGGGCGCCTGGGTGGCTCAGTCGTTGAGCGTCTGCCTTCGGCTCAGGTCATAATCTCAGGGTCCTGGGATCGAGCCCCGCATCGGGCTCCTTGCTCTGCGGGAAGCCTGCTTCTCCCTCTCCCGCTCCCCCTGCTTGTGTTCCCTCTCTCGCTGTCTCTCTCTCTGTCACATAAAAAAAAAAAAAAATCTTTAAAAAAAAAAAAATATTTTAGTTTATCATCTTAAGGTTACAAGATAGTTCCTGCACTTCCAGGTACCAGCTTTATTGCAAGTAGGTAGAAGAGAGGAAAAGGCCAGAAAGTACAGAGCTGTGCCAGCCTTGGAGTACCACAGTGCCACTCTATATTGCCAGAATCTCTGGGTCCATGATCACCCTAAACAAGATCTGAGTTTTGTTGGGATGGAAGAAGGGGGATGAGGAAGGAGGGGGATTGATATAGAGTAGGCAATAGTACTTCAGGCACAGATACATGGCTTGGGTTTAAGATAGTCTTAGTCTTTTAGAGTCTTCCTGAGAAAAGCATTGATACTGTTGAGTGAGTGAGTGAACTGTGTGTGCATAAAGTCTGGAAAGGAGAAGAGGAATGGTGATTAATGGAATAAAGGGTATGTAAATGACTTTTCAGATTCAATGAAGAGGGATGGGAGATTAAGAGCTCAGATACCAGTGTCCTTTCTCTCAACTCTGCTGCCATCATTGAACCAGCAATGACAGTGGAAGTTCTCTGTATTCTGTATTCTCTCAGTATACACAAAGATCTGAATATGAGAAATAGAAAGAGAAGAGAGATTGTAACTTGCAGATAATGGCCTCAGTATAGTCTCAAGTCCTTTGTGGATGCAGAGAAACTCGGAGAGTTAGAGTCATGGAGCATTGTTCAAGACGCAGTGTAGCACAAGCATCTGCTGAGATGAGGGACCTCAAAAGTAGATTTTACGAGCCTCAGTTTTGGCTAATTAGTATGAGGAAGTTCATGTATTTACATCCTAGATATATACTATGTCACAAGAAGATAGTGTGTGTTGTACATATTCTACTGTGTATCATGTTAAAAGGCATATATCTCCCTTAATACAACACACACACACACACACACACACACACACACACACACACACACACCCCACTGGGTCAGAACACAGAATGTTAGAGCTGAAGCACAGTTAACTCCATGTTGTGAATAGCACACATTTTCCTTGGATGCACATAAGAATAGTGAAAGGTACGTGCCAAAGGGTCTAGCTCTAATGCCCACATGGTGGGCATTCTATGTCTGTGAAGTATGAGTTTCCCATAGGCAGTCATAGGCAGTGTATCATGAAGTGTGATGGTGACAGGATTGGTCCTTTGTGTATAGGCAGGAACTTTGAAGAGTTGTTCCAACTGTGACAGGTGGGAGATATTTGCCAAGGTTGGATTCCTCTGTCATACTCATATAGGATTGTATTCCTTTCTTTTGAAGTACTTATTTGTTTTGTACAGACAGACATTTGTTAGTTGTTTATATAATGCCTGTTTCCCCCACTGGACTCTTATCTTCTGAAAACTAAGGCCATGTCTCTTTTACTCAGCATCATATCCCTATGTCCCCATAGAACATATCAGCCTGTCTCAAATTTTCCTCATCTAAACCATGGAAAACAAAATTATTTGAGGGGCTATTTTCTTACTTCTCTTAAGGATGGTACATAACTAGTAGCATTCTAGATGCATAGGGGAGAAATTAATGCCTTATGTAAAATTGATACTTTAGGATATTAGGGCTTACTTCTTATGGAAACTTGGTTGAGAAAGGCTGGGAGGTACTTTGAATTAAGATGTGGGTGAGGGTGAAGGAGAGATGACTCCCCCAAATAGTACTTTCCAGTAGTAGGGTGAATAAATGTTGGTTAGCTAAAAAACAACAGATGTCCACTAATCCTCAATAAATATTTACCAAATGAATGAGTGAGTGGGTACTCAGGCCTTTTAGCTCAGGCCACTCTTCTCTCTCAGGCTGATGAAAAACCAAAGAATGATGTGATTGTATTGAGTGACTGGCCTAAGACTCTATACCAGGAGCCTCACCATCCCCAGAGCAAGCCTTTCATCTCTTTCTATGCCATCGATGTCAACTATTTTGTGTCCTTAAACTGGGTGGAACCACATTCAAAACAAATACAGGTAAAGCTACCTCATTTTTTTTTCCTTCTTAATTCACTTTACAAGCATCATACCTCAACTGCCCTCATATCAGGATGATGAGATTGATTCTGAGTTAGCTCATTTTAATATCCATCTCCATAACCCAGTCTGACCTGGATGCAGTAATCTTTTTTCACCTCTAGTCATCAGGTCCAGAGAATTCATATTCCCCAGAAAGCAGACTGAAGGCCAAAGAAAGAGCCTTAATCATTGTGTTTCTATTACATACCCGAATCCCAGTACCAGGAAACTCCCCAAATCAAGCTGTTCAGTCTTTCCTTAGTCTTACAGGAGGGAACAGGTATCTAAACATTCAACCCTTCCTACCCCTCACTCTTGGGAGATAATCTGCGCCCATGGTCAGGTTTTCATTTCTCATCCTCTTCCAGGCAGTACTTTGGGTACAGAAGAAAGATACAGAAATGGGAGGAATGATAGAGAAAATGAAGTTTCCTGTGATGGATCAAGTGCCACCCATTGAAGCAATGGTCCACACAGGTTCCTACCACATGTTAATTGCTTACTGTGGTGACATGCGCCTGCGGCTCTTCGGAGATCACCATCAAGCATTCATGTCTCTGGGCACAGTGCCCTGTCGTTTCTCCATCAGCTGCCTCTGCTATGACTCAGAAGCTGAGATACTGCTCTCTGGTACCCTGGGGGCTGTGGTTACCTGGCTTATCTTACCAAACAGCAGGGGCCTCCAGATGGCACAAACAGTGCTCATGTCTGATCATGAGTTTGTACAGGGCTTTTCCCTGAACGGCCCCCAGGGCTCCCTCCTGGCTCTTTGTGAGAATAAGGTGAGGGTCTTCACCCACCAGGGTCAGGGCCAGCTGAAAGAGGTAAAAAAGTTCACTCCCACAGCCAATGGCTCTTCTATCACCTGCTCCTTCACTTGTGTCTCTCAGGGCTATTTCTATGCTGGAAACAAGGATGGAGAGATCCATGCTTGGGGTCTAGACCAGGGTAACTTCCTCCACAGCTTCCAAGCCCATTCTTCATCAGTGATATGTGTTTACAGCCGGCCAGAGACCTACACCTTACTAACAGCAGGCCGAGAAGGCATTATAAGGGAATGGAATCTTGCCTTTGGGAACTTGCTGCGGCAGCTGGATATTGATGAGGATTTGCAGCAACTGCAGTTTATTGATAACACCACTTTTTTCTGCCAGACTACCCACACTTTCTCATTGCACCACCTACCATATTTTTATAGCCTCTTCAATGTCTGTGGTTCTGCTCCTGAGCAGGTGCAGCGTGTCTGCTGTGGCCGTAATTGGACTCGGATCCTGTGTGCTACTAAGGATGGTTTATTGCGCTTCTTGTCTCCAGTAACAGGAGATCTCCTGGTTATCACCTGGCCTCTACTTGTCATGGATAAGGCCGTGGCTTGGGCCTATGACTCAGACAAAGAAGAGCTCTTTGTGGCAACAGGCAGTTCAGAGGTGCTGGTGTTTGATGCAACGCGCTCTCCTTGCATGGCCAAGTATCTGGTATGCACTTCAGTAAACTCTGGGGATAGAGTAAGGTGCCTGGCCTATGGGCAGTCCCATTTGGGTATGGGCCTAGTAGGATTGATGTTCTGTGGGCATGACAGTGGCATTGTGAGAATCCTCTCCCACTATAGCTGTGCTCGAATAGAAAAGACTGTTCACTCTGGGGCAGTTTTGGCACTGTCTACCCTAGAAGGTCCTCAGGAAATCTCCTTACTCTGTTCCTATGGCATGGATAATACTATACACCTGACAGAAGCTGTGCTTCAGAAAAACAAGGTAATCCTGCAGCCCATAAGCAAAATTCTCTGTGCTTGCCCCCTAACACACGTGATCCTCTTGCCAGGTTCTGTGGGTGCCATCACTGAGAACCACTGCTGGCGTCTCTGGCACTACCAAGATTTTCTGAAATCTTCAGAATCAAAACAAAGATCTGTTAGAGACAAAGAGATAAAATGCCTGCACCAGTGTGATATCACTTCATTTGATGTCTGCTCTTCCCTGAAACTTTTTGTCACAGGGGGCACTGATGGCTCAGTCCGGATCTGGGATTTCCATGGTAGACTCATAACTGAGTTGGACTCAGCATTGCATTTTGGCCCACTCTGCTTTGCCAATAATCGGGGTGACCTGCTTTTGACTTTCAACCAGAGTCTTTACCTGGTATCCTGCTTAAAATTGCTCCCTCCTGCTCAGCTGATTCACCTAGCTATCCTAAGCAGTGCAGACGATATACAAGAAGTCCCTAAACCCTTCCTGCCTAGCTTCTTCTTTTCTTTTGAAAGAGTATTTGTACCCAAATTTGTCTATCTTGGACAAGGGCTGCAGGAATTACAGGGACTAGAGGCCCTTGTTAACAAACGGGTCATTGCCTTTGACAATACTGTGCCGCATGTTGTAGAGGAAGAGAGACATATGTCCACTCTGATTCATGTGGAACCCAAATCACACTTTTGGGAGGATAAGAATATTGCTTTTGACCCCAAGCATAATCATCCCCGACACTTGGTTCCTGCTCAGTTACAGCTTGCTGGCTGGGATGGATTGAACCCCTACCATATATTATGTTGCTTCTTTGGTAAAGGGCGGCAATGGCCCTTTGCTCCTGATGGCTACATCCCCAACTCAGTTATCCGTGCCCGCCTTTGGCCTGATGGTACCCCAATCTTCTTACGCTATGATCTGTACCAAGATAAAGACTGGGACATGACCAAACTCATCAGATGCCAGACACTGTCACCTATGCCTCTACTAGAAGAGAACATCTCAATGAGAAGAGAGAGGGATAAATCCAAGAAGTGGAAACGAACTTTCTATGATGTTCTAGTAAGCATAATGAACCAAAATTGGACAGGAAGAAAATTTGATGAAGGAATTATAAATAATTTAATCGAGGCCATCCTCAACCTCACAATTTGCTGTTCTATAGACCAATACAAGACATATATTAGTGTCCTGGCACAAATTTTTGCCACTTATCAGGTATCTCCAAGATTGTGCTCTGAGGCTGCCTGTCGCCTAATGGAAGATACAGTTCATCCCAATCCATGCATCCGTGAGCTAGCCTGGGAGGGGCTGGAGAGGCTAGGTGTCCTGAGCCATCTCTTTGCTGTTCCACTGGCTATGGGATTGATGGACAGTGATGAAAATGTGAGGGCTAAGGCCTTATACCTTATGAGAAGAGTCACAGGCATCCAAACTAAGACTATGCTGGTAGGCCTGCTGAAGAAACGAAACATGTTCCAAGAAATGCAGTAAGTTGGGTAGTGGCTTTCCCCCTTCTGTTTCTTCTAGTTCCTAACCTTTTTCTCTTATTCTCTTTTTATACAACTTATTCCCTTTTTACACAACTCTCTTTCTATTTTTCCCCCCCCCACACACACACTATGTTCTTTTTTTTCTATTTGCTTTTTTTCTCCGGTGCCTACCCCTCTTCTTCTAACCATTGATTAGTCTGCCCTTCCGTCACTTCTTCACTTCCTTAAGACTCCTCAAGACTCAAGTCCACAAATCTTCCAACCAAAAAAGCATCTTGTATCTGGCAATTCTATTCCTTGCTATATTTGATTATTTCTTTTTACCCATCCTTTACTTCAGACTACTCTGTCCTAATGGCTACTTTATCCCTGTCTCTTCAATTGTAATTTCTCCTTCTCCTCCTCCCTGTCTCTCTCCTTTCCTTCACTCCTCCTCCTCCTCCTTCATCAAATCTTGTTTTATCACTGGCTTGGTGTCATCCTTCTTTCCTCTTGACTTTTGTAGGCAGGAATTTATTGGAGAAACCTCTCTGGACCAGCTGCTGGGGATCCAAGCTAAAGATATCCAGTGCCTGCTTACTCAGGTGGAGCAGCAGCTAAATGAAAACCTGACTTTGTCATATAGAGACCAACAACCTACTTTTTATTTGGACATATCAATGGCTGATAAACCTGAGACCCTTGTCAAACAAATAGTCATACCTGAAGAGATCACCAAACCAAAGAAAAGAAAGACATATGTTCAAGCAAAAAGAAGAGAGCTTAGTATGTATGGGGTAATATATGGGGTATATTTGGGTCCCACCTCAGGGTACCAAAAGACAGGGTCAGTAAGGCTAGGGTATCTAAAATGATACCAGTAGGAACATAATTACATAAAGAGATTCTTTTCCACAGAAAATAACCTTCCTGGGAAAGAAACACATATACCACAACAAATACCAACGTCTTATTTCTTTAGGATATGAAAGCTGGGATAAAATGGCAAGCATTTCTGTACCATAAAGCCTCAGTCCCCTTTGCCTTTGTACCTCTTATGGCTGTTCATTGGACTAGATATTACAAAGGATATCACTCAGAACTTGTTTTTTCTTAACTATTTTTCTCCCAATATCTCTGCAGTTAAAAAGGACCTGAGAGTTTCCAGAAAGCTAAGACAGACAGAGTTTGTAAAATTTAGCTCTATGTTGGTGCCTTCAAAGGATGAAGATGAACAAAGAGAGGCCAGGCAATCAGAGCAGATTGACACCAGGGATGTTACCTTAGAGCCTAAACTGCGATTAAGTACTTTCAGCCCAGCCAAATCTCAAGAGGATGCTGAGTCAGAGGAGGTTGTGATGGAAGCCACCGAAGGAAGATGCCACATGGAGGTGACAGAGGTTATGAAGGCCATAGATCAGCGTGGCATGAAAGATTATGGAGAGGTGTTGCCTCAGGTGGAAAGACACGAAGGAGAAGGAGGAAGCCACATGGAGGTCATAGAGGTTATGAAGGCCATAGATCAACGTGGCATGAAAGATTATGGAGAGGTGTTGACTCAGGTGGAAAGACATGAAGGAGAAGGAGGAGGCCACATGGAGGTCACAGAGGTTATGAAGGCCATAGGTCAACGTGGCATGAAAGATTATGGAGAGGTGTTGCCTCAGGTGGAAAGACACGAAGGAGAAGGAGGAAGCCACATGGAGGTCATAGAGGTTATGAAGGCCATAGATCAACATGGCATGAAAGATTATGGAGAGGTGTTCCCTCAGGTGGAAAGACAAGAACTCATGAGTAGGCTTTGGAAAAGGGCACTGGAAAAAAGCCGTGAAAAAGTAGCTGCGAAGTTGAAACAGGAAAAAGACTTCAAGGATATTTCAAAGACAACTGCAGAAGAGCCCAAGAAAAAAGTCATGCAGATTACTGAGCAAGAAAAATATAGAAGGAAGAAACATGGAAAGAGTGACCGAGGTTTGGCTGGTATGCCTGGACGCGTGGGTAGATCAGATACCAGGTCTTGGCGGGATGACATTTGCTATCTTGTCACCTCAAGGATAGCAAATTCCCATCCAGGAATGTTAAGAGATCTGGGTCAAGAATTGGTGGACTTGGCTCAGGTGATGCTTGGTCCCCAAGAGCCCAGCTGGGAACTCTTCCAAGAGATCTGCCCCCTTCTAAAGGACTCATCAGAATTGGATGAACAAGTGGTAGAAGAACCATCCATTATAACTGAAAAGGCGGATATAGAGGTTGTGGAGGAAGAAGGGACAGAATTGAGAGGACAAAGGGGCAAAAAAGCATTAAAGAAGGACAAGGCATTTTCTCAAATGAAGAAAACGAAAGTTGCTTTCTTAGATAAACTAGCCTTAGAGAAAAGGAAATTTAAAAAAGAAGAAAGGAAACTGGCCAAGCAAGAAGGGAAAACATCTGAGGAAGAAAGGAAACTGAGTATGCCAAAGAAGAAATTAATGCAGGGAAAGGAGAAACTGACCCATCAGGAAGAAAAAATAGCTTGGGAAGAAAAAATACTGGCTTCCCCACAAGAGAAATTAACCCAGGAAGAGCAGAAGTTAGTCTTAGGAGAAAAGAAAGAGACCGGAAAAGGGGGGAAACTAAAGGAAAGAAAAAGAGTGACCTGGAAGGAGGGGAGAGCAGGGGTAAGTGGGACTTGGAGAAGGGGTAAGTGGGACTTGGAGAAGATTATGATGGCCCATGAAGAAGGCATGTGGCCCCAGGAAGAGGGGTTGCCTATCTGGGGAGAGAGGCAATTGTCCCAGGAAGAGGAAGAGCTGGGTGAGGAAGAGGAGGAACTGGGTGAGAAAGAAGAGGAGCTGGGTGAGGAAGAGAAGGAGGTGGGTGAGAAGGAGAAGCAGCTGGGAGAGGAAGAGGAGGAGCTGGGTGAGAAAGAGGAGCAGCTGGGTGAGGAAGAGGAGGAGCTGGGTGAGAAAGAGGAGGAACCTTATGAGAAAGAGGAGCAGCTGGGAGAGGAAGAGGAGGAGCTGGGTGAGAAAGAGGAGGAACCTTGTGAGGAAGAGGAGGAACTGGGTGAGAAAGAAGAGGAGCTGGGTGAGGAAGAGAAGGAGCTGGGTGAGAAAGAGGAGCAGCTGAGAGTGGAAGAGGAGGAGCCGGTTGAGGAAGAGAAGCAGCCAGGTGTGGAAGAGGAGAAACTGGCCTGGGATACAGAGGAACTAATCCTGCACTTAAAGAAACAAGTTAAAGGCAGGAAGAAAAAGTCCCACAAAAAGAAGAAACACATCCAGGGTATAGAGAAACATGTTGAGGAAGAGATCCAGGAAAGGGGGAAATTGGCCCAGGAAGAGGAACATTTGTCTAGTGAAGAGGAAGGACTGTCTGTGGAAGAAGGAAAACAGGCATCAGAAAGGGGCAGCTTGGTAGAGCAAGAAATTAAATTGACTCCAGAAAAGAAGAAATGGTTAGGAAAGGAGAAAAAAGAGGCCTATAAAAAGAAACAAATCCAAGAAAAGAAAAAACAAATTGGGAAACAGGAGAAAGAACACCAGACTAAGAAAGAAGAGAAAGAAGCCAAGGACAGATGGCTAGCCCGGAAAAGAAAGAAACTGGGCCTAGAAGAAGAGGAAAAGCTTGTGGAAAAGGAGAGAAGGGCCCAGAAAGAGGAGGAAACAACCAAGAAAAAGAGGCAATGGGCCTGGGAAAAAAAGAAAGCTGACTTAGGAGAGGAGGAACAGGCTAGGGAAATGGAGAAGTGGTCACAGGAAGAAAAGAGACAGGATCAGAAAGAGGAGAAATTGGCTCAAAAAGTGGAGAAACAGACTGAGGGAAAAAAAAAACGGGCCAGAGAAAAAATGAAACTGATCCCAGAAGAGGAAAAAAAGATAGAGGAAATTGAGACAGTGTTCCCCCCAAAAGAGAAACAAGCTAAGAAAGAGGAGAAATGGGTTGGGAAAGATAAGAAATCCATTGATGAAAAAGAACAGATCCATGAAAAAGAGCAACTAGTCCTAAAAGAGCAGAAACAGGCCCAGGAAGAGAGAATATGGCGTCGGAAAGAGGAGAAAGAGAGCGATCAAAGAAAACAATGGGCCTGGGAAAAAGAGAAGTTGTCTGTAGAAGAGGAGGAACACGCTGGTGAAATGAAGAAAACGTCCCAGGAGAAAGCACTGACGAAAAGACTGACCCAGAAAGACAGTAAACTGGCCAAGGAAGAGAGGCGTATTGATAAGAAAGAAAAGGCAATAGCCAGGAAGGGAATTGGCATAACTAAGACAAAGAAAAAAACTGAGGAAGAGAAAGAAATTATGAAAGAAGAGGAATTGTCCCAGGAAGAGAGGGAACTGGCCTATGACATTAGGACCAAGGAGATGGGTATTGCCAAGAAAAAAAGGAAACGAACCAAAGAGGAGAGAATACAGGCAATGAGGAAACTGAATATGGAGAAAGGGATTCGTTCTGAAGAAAAAGAGGCTAGTTCCAGGTTAAAAGATATAAGGAAGAGAGAGAGTTACCTGTTGAGGATCCTACCTAAAATAGTTAGAGAAAGGAGTATAGTACCACTGGAAAAAACAGAAATACCTGAGGAAGAGAGATCATCTATGATGGGGAAGAGTGGAATGGATGGCCAGAGGTGGGAATTTTTTAAGGAAGAGAGAGAAATAATGAAACAAGAGAAGGAGCTGGATCAGGAAGAGAGAAAAGTAGAAGATGACAGACTGGCCACCAAAGAGAAAACACTGACTGATAGAGACAGCTTGGAGGAGAACCAAAGGTTATTAGAGAAGGTCCAGGGAAAGATACTATTAGATAAAGTCCAGGTAGAGAGTATATTAAAGGAAGTCCAGGAACAAAATCTGTTAGGAAAAAAGCAGCTAAAGAAACTTCTAAGGAGAATTGAGAAGAATAAATCAGAAAAAACTCAGCTAAAGTACTTATTAGAGAATATCAGAGATATCCTGTTTGAAGGCTTATCTGAGAGTTTGATTGAGGAGGAAATAAAGGAAGGTCCAACAACGAAGGGGAAAGAGGAGGAAGGCATCACTGAGGAAGGAGAAGAGGAAGAAATTTTGCCCAGGAGAGAGAAGGGGAAATATTTGATTAGGAAGAAGAAAAAGAAGGCAAGCCTGAGTGAAGAGGAATTGGAGGAGAACTTGGATAAGAAGCATAAGAAAGAGAGTTCAACCCAAAGAAGGAAAAAGGAAAAGAGGTTGACTCAAGAGAAAGAGAGGCTGAGTAAGAAGAAAAAGGAGAGCCCACATGAGGAGGAGGAGAGCTTGACTGAGGAGGAGGAGGAGAGCCTGAGTGAGGGGGAGGAAGAGAGTGTAAATGAGGAGGAAGAGGAGAGCCTGAGTGAGGAGAAGGAGGAGAGCCTGAGTGAGGAGGAGGAGAGCCTGAGTGAGGAGGAGGAGAGCCTAAGTGAGGAGGAGGAGAAGAGCCTGAGTGAGGAGGGAGAGGAGGAAATGGAGAAGATAGAGAAAAGAGAGGAGAAGGAGGAAAAGGAGGAAAGGCAGAAGGACGAGGAGAGCAGACTTATGGAGGTGATACGCTCAGAAGAGAGAGAATTGAAAACAGAGCTCTCCAAGGAAGAAGTGAGCTTATCGAAGCTGGCAATAGAAGATGAGGCTCTTGCTGAGAAAAGGGAAGGTACAATTAGAAGGGAAATTCCTTTTAAGAAAGAAAGATTGCTTGATGGAAAGAGAGATCCCACACGTATGGATAAGGTCATGTGGCCAACAGTTCTTAAGAGCCCTTTCAAAATACCACTCCCAGTAGCCTTGGAAAAAGAGAGAATGCCCCTGGAAGTGTTGAGAGTTCATCTGGATTTGGAAGGACAGGAAAATCAACTTCTTGGAGCACACCCTATGACAAGTTCTTGGGGAAGGCAAGAGGATGTGCTCTTGGAGAAAGCCAGGGGTTTGAGAATAGGCTTAGAGACCCAGATTCCAGAAGGCCTCCACAGGCCAGAGTCCCACTTACCAGATATTATCATGAAATCACAGAAACCTGAACGTTGGCCCAAAGGTGACAGGTGGAAGTGGTTCTTTAAGTACCATGATTCTCCAGTGAGGAAAACTGAAGGCCAGGTCCCAGGGCCAGCCCCAGCCCCAACCCCATCCCTTACTTCTATACCAGCTGAAAGGCCATGCTACTCAGAAGCAAGCTTCTCAGATGAGGACTGGATTAACAATGCCTTAATAAGACTGGAAGCAGGAGAGCAGCTTTCCAGTGACAGTTTCCATAGACTGCACCAGCTCCTCAGAGACTTCACTTCAAAGGGATACATGAAATGGATGCATCTGTGCAATCTTAAAGCCATTGCTAAACACCTAAGGCAGAACCTTGAGGTAAGTCACACAGACATATCACAACAACATAAGAATGCTTTGAGTCCAGTGCACTTAAAAGTGATCCCTCCAATTAGAAGAAAAGAAAAAGAGAGCCGGCTAGAGCCATTCCCTATTGTTGAACCAGTGTTACCATCAGCTACCAGGAGGTCTCAAACCCCAGAAGCTCTCAATTGGCATCTCTTAGCTGAGTCCTACATGAAGAAGCAGGCACAACAATTATCCTCTGCTGTTAAGGAGATACCGCACCTTTATCCAATCGGAAAGGATGTTCCCCCAACTGTCTATCCCTCTGTTGATAAAAAATCCCTGGACTTGATATTCCAGAAGGACTTCCAGGCCTTGAGGGATAAGGGAGAGCTCCTCAAATTTCACAAGGCAAAGAGGGACACACTGTCCATACCTTCACCAGTGTTACCATCAACCACCAAGAGGATTCAAGTCCCAAAGGCTATAAATTGGCATCTTTTAGGAGAACCTTACAGGAGTGCACGGATAAGACAACTATCCAATGCTCTCAAAGAGATGGAAATGAAACATTTCTATCCTGCTGCAAGAGAGATTTTCACAGGTGCCCATGCCTCTGTGGACAAACAAACTCTAGCACTGATGTTTCAGAAGGATCTGAGGGCTTTTAAGGGAAAAGACAGGCCCCTCACATTGCCCAAGTTGAAGAAGGCACAGCCCATCTCTAAAAAAAAGGAAGAGGTGCCTCAATGGGAGACATTTGTGGCACTGTACCATGTTTTGCAGATGATGCAGCAACAATATGCAAAAGACAGCACTGCTTGGATGGAACAGTTTTACCAACTCATGGATCTGTACAAATTTAAGTCCCCTCAAATCCAGAGGCTTCTACTAGAGTTGCTGCAGAGAGAGGAACTCCAACCCCAAGAGATCATGTACAAAAAGGCCCTGGAAACTCAGGAGCTGGTACTTGGTGAACGGTTGTTCTGTGGCTTGTTTTGGGGTCATTCCCATGCCCCTGCAAGTCCTCTCAAGTTCCATAACATTGTACCTTTGCCTGGGAAGAGCAGGGTGCATACTATCCAACCTGTGGGCATCGCCCAGTATGGATTCCTAGAACTTGCCTGGAAAAACTTACCACAAGTCAATTCTTACTTTATTGAGAAGCCGCCCAACATCCCTACTCCTACTCTATGATTTGGCCTAACATTAGGACTTTGGGGTCTTGGTGGGAAATAAACCTGGCAATGGATTTTAAGCCTCCTTCCCTTTTCCCCACTTCAAGGTGTGGCTAGACAAGGACTTGTACTCATTCAGTTCCAGAAACTGGCTACCTTGTGCTGAATAAAATGACAGTTCTCATTTGTAACAATATTTTGGCTTATTTCTCTTCCTCCCCAAGCCTAGAATCCCCATGAGAAAACAGATAACCTTTGTCCTAACAGGGCCAATTGTTTTTTCAGTCAGTGGGGTACATCCTTTGGATGGTAGGGGCCAGCATTTGATCAACTTTTTTTTTTTTTGATCAACTTTTGATAGAAAAGTCTGTCCATGGGCTCTTTTCTTTGGTTTGTATTTCCTTCCTCAAAGGTTCCTAGGGGGAGAATGGTACAGTGGGGCTTTTATTTATTTAGCATTAATCTGAGAGGAAGCAGAGAAGACCCATAATTTTGCCCCTTCACAAACTTTGATCTAAAATTCCTGGACGTCTCTAAACCTCAGTGTTCTCATCTACATAATGCGGAAATAGAGTGAAATAATGATGGAATGCCAATTTTGAATTTGGAAGAACTCTCATTCCAGTTCTTTTTCTGCCATTTATTAGCTCTTTAATCTTAGCTTTTGGTTTCCTCAAAGTAAAATGGTGATAATGATGCCTACCTCAGTGAAACACTTAACAGAATTCCTGGAATATAGTTCTCTTTTTCTAATGGGTAGCTATTTTAATGGGAGATGTAGCTATCTTAAGTGTGTAGATGAAAATAGGAGGTCTAGGATTCAAATAGGATTTGAATCCCTGCCTTTAAAAAAAATTTTTTTTAAAAAAAAAAAATAAAAAAAAAAAAATAAAAAAATAAAAAAAAAAAATTTTTTTTTTTAAATTTATTTCAGAGACAGAGACAGACAGAGATAGTAACAGAAATCAAGAGTGGGGAGGAGAGGGAGAAGCAGGCTCCCCACTGAGCAGGGAGCCCAACATGGGGCTCAATCCCAGGACCCTGGGATCATGACCTGAGCCAAAGGCAGACGCTTGACCGACTGAGCCACCCAAGCGCCCCGAATCCCTGCCTTTCAATTTGACATGTAATCTTGAGCCAGTGATTTCACCTCTCTAAGCCTCAGGTTTTGTTTTTTTGTTTTTGGTATTTTTTTTTTTTTTTTTTTAGATATTTTCACTTTATAATATTGTGGACTACAATCTGTTTCTCAGTATAACCTTTGATCTAGACTTTTACAGTCATATAGTACCACAGATGTTAACATCTATGTTTGAAATAATTTTTTTTTTTTGCTGGAAAATCCAGAAATAGAACACAATCATTTAAAATCTTGTTTAATAAAATAATGTTTTTTTTAAAATGACATTTTTACTTTGCTCAATACTTTTTTTGTTGTTGTTTTGTTTTTTTTTTAATTTTTCAATTGTTTACTTTATTCTAATTCTCAGTTTTATCATGTGCAAATGAGGCTCACTGAGAGGCCCAAATGAGATTCTGAGTATGCCTATTTTAGTGTACTGGGAACATAGGAAAGGAACTGAAGGCTAGAGGAGGGGCCTGGGACCTCAACGGAGTTTGAGGGTACCTTGGGAGAGGGAAGAGCTCAAGGAGAGAGTCTGCAAGAGCAAGGGAGAAGCTAGAGCCTGAAGGACGTGTTTGGAAGCCCAAGAGAAGATCTTGGGCATCAGAAATCAGACTCCTGAGGGAGGTGACAAATTCTGAGGAAAAAGTTTTGGTAGCCCAGGAGATCAGAAGCTTGGGAATATGGAGAAGAAACCCTGGAGCAGGAGACAGATTTCAGGGGAGAGGTCTGAGAGCCAAAGGGAATAGATGGAGTTGACAATGTACAGAAGCTAATTAAGTTCTGGGAACAGACCCCATGCTCAACAAAGGCATAAGACAGAAGAGCAGAAGATTTTGTGGTTAGAGGAGCCAAGGAGCCCTTGAAGGAGGAGCCAGAGCTTAGGGGAGATGCCTGGAAGCTTAAGAGAAAAGCCAAAGTGCAAGGCAGAAGGGTTTAGGAGAAAAGGGAAGAACCAAAACTCTGAGAAGCTGCAAGCTTCCAGGGAAGGAGCAAGAACACAGAGAAGCAGTCTGCAAGGTCAGAATAAGTTGAGTTAAGTCTAAAGATTTAAAACATACACCTATATGAGTTAATTCCCTCATGTAAAATAATAAGAAAAAATATATATACACACACACATACACATATAAAGTCTTTGCCTCTGGTTCCTGCTAATATTTGGTCTTGGACCTGTTTGTGACACAGAACTCCTAAATCCCTTGGAATCTCCTGGGAGATAGGAGTGTCTTTTGTTCTAATATGGTGACTGTTGGTGACTCCTAGAAAGGGCTGGTCACTAGAAAGACCAAGCCATGTATAAAAGCTTGGAACATTCAGCCATGTCTCCCATCCTCTAAATAAGGGCTGGAGATAGAGTTAATGATCAATCATGCCTACATGATGAAGCCTCCATAAAAAAATTCCCAAAACTATGGGGCTCGGGGAGATTACCAGGTTGGTGAACACATTTCCATGCCAGAGGGTGGTGCACCCCAACTCCATGGGACAGAAGCTCCTGCACTTAGGACCCTTCCACACCTCACCCTATGTATCTCTTTATCTGACTGTTCATATGAATGCTTTAAAATATCCTTTGTAATAAACCAGCAATAGTAAGTAAACTGTTTTCTTTTGTTGTGTGAGCTGTTGTAGCAAATTATTGAATCTGAGGAGGGGATTGTGGGAGCCTGCAAATTCTATCCAAGTCAGACAGTTCTGGGTAACCTGGGTACCAACTACCTCTGATTAGGGTCTGAAGTGGAGGGCAGTCTTCTGGGACTGAGCCCTTAACCTGTGGGATCTGTGCTGACTCTAGTTAGTGTCATAATTGAATTGAATTACAGGACACCAAGTTCATATTTGAGAATTGGTCTGTGTGGGGAAAAAACCCCCACACATCTAATGTCAAACATGTTGTCAGTGTGAGTAAAGAAAAACATATTGAGTTTTTCCTATACAACCTCCCCCCTAAAATATCTCCTCAAATATCCTATTTACAGAAGAGGGAAAAACAAGATGAAAGGTATTAAATGTTTAGTTTAAAGAGCTGGAAAGGGCCATATGGAAATACTTTACCTTAGCCTGGGTGGTGGTTACAGGGGTGTATACAATTGTCAAAACTTGGTGAAGAAACTGAGCTTGACTTATTTTTATCAACAGATACAATTTAAAAAATTATTTTAAAATGTGGTAAATGATAGATAACAAAATTTGCTATTTTGGCCATTTTTAAGTGTACAGTTTAGTGCATTAAGTACATTCACATTGTTGTGCAACCATCACCAGCATCTGTCCAGAGAAGATTTTTCATCTCACAAAACTAAAACTCTGTTTCCATTATAAAATAACTTCCCATTTTCTCTACTCCCCAACTCCTGGCACCTACCATTCTACTTTCTGTCTCTACGAATCTAAGTACCTCATATGAGTGGAAACTTAAAGTATTTGTCCTTTTGTGGCTTATTTCACTTAGCATAGTGTCTATGTCTTCAGGGTTCATCTATGTTGTAGCATATGTCAGAATGTACTTCCTTTTTAAGATGGAATAATATTCCATTGTATGTATATACCACATCTTATCTATCCATTTATCTGTTGATGGGCACTTGGGTTGCTTCCACCTTTTGGCTTTTATGAGTAATGCTGCTATGAACATGGGTGTATAAATATCTCTTCAAAATCTTGTTTTTTTTTTTTTTGGTATGCTCAGAAGTGGAATTGCTGGCTCATATGGTACTTCTACTTTTATTTTTTTTAAAGGAATTGTCAATTGGTATAATCTTAAAAATACCATTAGGGTTCATTCTAGTGATCGTTTTCTGACTTTATGCAGTAATCTAAATGTATTTCACAAACTTTGAAATAAAGTATAAGGCTCCTTATGTGTATTTTGTTTTTATTGTTTCATTGAGGTGTAATTAACATGCAATAAAAGGTACAGATATTAAACTTTCAGTTCACCAAGTTTTGACAATTGTATACACCCCCATAACCACCACCCAGGCTAAGGTAAAGTATTTCCACATGGCCCTTTCCAGTTCTTTTGTGTCCATTTCCAGTCATCTCTCCAACTCCCTCCTTCAAGGTAACCACTCTTATTAACTTTAGTTTTTCCTGTTCTTGCACTTCATATAAATGGATTCATAAAGTATGTAGACTCCTGTTTTGGGCTTATTTTGCTCAATACGTTTGAGATGCATCTATACTGTGCATATCAGTAGTTTGTTCTTTAATTATTGTATGAACATACCATGATTTGTTTATTCTCATGTTGATGGATATTTGAATTATCTCCAGGTAGAGGTATTATGAATGAGGCTGTTATGAACATTCTTGGACAATACTGTGGATATGTTTTCATTTCTCTTGGGTACACACTTCAGGATGGAATTTAGGTTGTTTTTTTTTTTTTTTAAGATTTTATTCGTTTATTTGAGAGTGAGAGCATGAGAGGGGGGAGGGTCAGAGGGAGAAGCAAACTCCCACTGAGCAGGGAGCCCAATGTGGGGCTCAATCCCGGAACTCCAGGATCATGACCTGAGCCAAAGGCAGCCGCTTAACCGACTGAGCCACCCATGCACCCCAAGGAATTTAGGTTCTTAAGAATATTTTCCCAAAGGGCACCTGGGTGGTTCAGTTGATTAAGCATTAGACTCTTGATTTCGGCTCAGGTCATGATCTCAGGGTCTTGGGATCGAGCCCTGAGTCAGGTTCCGCACTCAGTGTGGAGTCTGCTTCTCTCCCTCTCCCTCTGCCCCTCCCCTTGCTCTTTCTCTCAAATAAACAAATGAATCTTAAAAAAAAAAAAAAAAGGAGTATTTTCCCAAAGAGGTTGTATCACTTTATACTCCCACAGGCCATATATGAGCATTCCAGTTGGGCTATATACTTGCCAACATTTCATGTGGTCACATTCTTTTATTTCTAGTGGGCATAGATAATTTTAGTGGGCACAGGTATTTCATTGTGACTTAATGCTGATAAATTGTGTTGACCCCTTTTTCTAGTGCTTATTGGCCATTTATGTATCACTTATGAAGTGTCCAAGTCATTTGTCCCCCACTCCCTTTAAATTGGGTTTATTTTGATTTAAAGATGTTCTTGTCTATTACCAGTGTTTTTGATGAGCAGATATTTTATATTTTGATGAAGTTCAACATATCATTCCTTCCACTTTTTTTTTTTTAAAGATTTTATTTATTTGACAGAGAGAGACATAGCGAGAGAGGGAACACAAGCAGGGGGACTGGTAGAAGGAGAAGCAGACTCTCCGCTGAGCAGGAAGCCCGATGTGGGACTCCATCCTGGGACTCTGGGATCATGACCTGAGCCGAAGGCAGATTCCTTTTTTTTTTTTTAAAGATTTTATTTTTATTTATTTGAGAGAGAGAGTGAGAGAGAGAGAGAGCACAAGAGGGGGGAGCGGGAGAGGGAGAAGCAGACTCCTTGCTGAGCAGGGAGCCCAATGCGGGACTCGATCCCAGGACTCCAGGATCATGACCTGAGCCGAAGGCAGTCGCTTAACCAACTGAGCCACCCAGGCGCCCCGAAGGCAGATTCTTAATGACTGAGCCACACAGGCACCCTCATTTCTCCTTTCATGGTTAGTGCATCTGGTTAGTGTGTCCTGTTCAAGAAAACTTTCCTTTCTCCAACCAAAGTGATACCGATGTCCATCTACATTTTCTTCTAGACACTTTATGGTTTGGGGTTTAACATTTAGGTCTTTGATCTATCTCAAATTAATTTTTGTGTATGGTGGAAGTAGACACCAAGTTTCAATCTTTTTTCCATAGAAATAGCTAAATTGTTCCAAATAACATTTGCTAAAACTTTCCTTTCTCATTGAATTGCACTGGTTCCGTCAAAAATTAATTGACTATTTCAGGGCTCTGTATTCTGTCCCATTGATATATATTTGTCTGTCCTTACATCAGTGGCACATTACCTTGATTACTGTAGAGAGTGGTAAGATCCAGTAATGTCCTCCAATTTTGCTTTTCGTTTAAATAATATTTTGTCTCTTCTAGATCCTTTGCATTTCCATATAAATTTTCAAATCAACTAGTAATTTCTTCAAGGAAGGCTGCTCGAAGTTTTGAAAGGGGTTGCATTAATTTTATGGATCTATTTAGAAAGAATGGACATTTTAAGAATATCGAACCTACCAATGAACATGGCATCTCTCCACTTGTTTAGGTCTCCCTTAATTTATCCTAACAATAGTCAGTTAGTTTTCAAAATAGGGATCATGCACACCTTTTAGGCAGATTTAAGCCCAAGAATTTGATGATTCTGATGTCATGGTAAATGGTATTGTTCATTTCATTTGCCAATTGTTTGTTGGGAGAATACAGAAATTCAATAGAATTTTGTATACTAACCTTATATCCTGTGAAGTTGATAAACTCACTAATATTCTAAAAATATTCCATAGAGTTCTCTTCAAATGCAAACATGTTATTTGCAAATAAAAGTTTTATATCCATAAGCAGAGGACACCTGCTGTCAGTCAAGGCAGAGAGACCAATTTGGAGATTTGTCTTATACCCTTGTCCTATCAGTTTTGTTTACTTAGCTATTTAGCTTTTTAAGATCTAAATTCTTCAATTTGTAATTGCTTTAAAAACATTTTACTTCATCTTTTCTCGTATTTATTCTTCTTATTACAGTGTCACACTGATTAGGACCTTTAATACAATGCTGAATACAAGTGGTGAGAACAGGCATCCTTACCTTATTCCCAACCTTAAGGGGAAGTGTTCCAAAGTTCACCATTAAATATGATGTTAGCTGTATGTTTTTCCTACATTCTTTTTATCAAGCTGAGGAAATGCATGCTACTTTTAGTGTGCTGAAAACTTTTATTATGAGCATGCTGAATTTTTGTTGGTAAACTTTAACAGAAAAGTTGTGAAGATCGCACAGATTGTTGCCATAAATCCCACACCAGGTTTCCCCTACTGTTATATTATTATGGTACACTTGTCACAATTAATGAACCAATGCTGACACATTATAAAGTATTAATCTGATAACTTTATTCAGATTTAGTTTTTACTTAATGTCCTTTTTTCTGTTCTAGGATCCCATCTAGGACACCATGTTACATTTAGTTGTCATATTCCCATAGGTTCTTCTGGCTGTGACAGTTTATCAAACTTTCCTTGCTTCTGATGACATTGGAAGTTTTGAGGAATACTAGTTAGGAATTTTGTAGAATGTCCCTCAAATGAGACTGATCTTTTTCTCATAATCATGGGTTAATGGGTTTTTGGGAGGAAGACCACAGAGGCAAAGCACCATTTTCACCAAATCATATCAAGTATAATACTACAAACATAAATTTTCACTGATGAAGTTAACTTGATCACCTAGCTGAGGTAGCATGTCAGATTTCTCCGTTGTAAAGTTACTCTTTTTTCCCCTTTCCATACTGTGTTCTTTGGAATGAGGTCATTATGCACAACCCACATGCAAGGATTGGAGAGTTATAATGCACCTCTTTAAGGGTGGAGAATCTACATACATTATTTGGACTTCTACTGCATAGGAGATTTGTTTATTCTCCCCCATTTATTTATTAAATCGTTTATTTATATCATGTATTTCTGGATATTTACTTTATATGCTGGGTTATAATCCAACATGATGTTATGTATTTTGTTGCTTAAATTGTTCAGTGCTAACTATTAGAGATTTTTCAGTTGGCTCCTGTATCCTTTTGACTCACCCCCATCATTGTGGGCTTTTTAAAAATTGAGATGTATGGGGCGCCTGGGTGGCTCAGTCGGTTAAGCGTCTGCCTTCGGCTCAGGTCATGATCCCGGGGTCCTGGGATCGAGCCCCGCATCGGGCTTCCTGCTCCGCGGGAAGCCTGCTTCTCCCTCTCCCACTCTCCCTGCTTGTGTTCCCTCTCTCGCTGTGTCTCTCTCTGTCAAATAAATAAATAAAAATATTAAAAAAAAAAATAAAATAAAATAAAATAAAAATTGAGATGTAGGGGCCCCGGGTGACTCAGTCGGTTGGGCTTCCACCTCTTGGTTTCAGCTCAGGTTGTGATCTCATAAGTCGTGAGATAAAGCCCCACATTGAGCTCCATGTTCAGCGGGGAGTCTGCTTGAAGATTCTCTCCCTCTGCCCCTCCCCCCATTTGTGCATGTGCTCTAAAATACATAAAATTTGAGGTGTAATTGACATATAACATTGTATTAGTTTTAGGTGTACACACAATGATTTATGTATATATTGTGAAATGATTACCAAATCGGTGTAATTAATATCCATCACCACACATAATTACAAAATTTCTTCCAGTGATGAGAACTTTAAAGATTTATTCTCTTAGCAACTTTCAAATATACAATAATGTCAACTATAGTTACCATGCTGCACATTACTTCCCCACAGCTTACTTATAACTGGGAGTTTGTACCTTTTGACCACCTTCACCCATTTCACCCACTCCTGACTCCTTGCCTTTGACATCCACCAATTTATTCTCTTTATCTATGAGTTTTGTTTTTTTTTTTAGATTCCACATATAAGTGAAAACACACAGTATTTGTCTTTCTCCAACTTCTTTCGTTTAGCACAGTGCCCTCAAAGTCTATCCATGTTGTTGCACATGGCAGTATTTCCTTCTTTGTGGCTGAATAATATCCCTCTGTGTGTATATGTATGTGTGTGTGTAACATTTTCTTTATCCATTCATCTGTGGATGGACATCTAGGTTGTTTCCATGTCTTGGCTACTACAATAATACTGCAGTGACCATGGGAGTGCAGTTATCTTTTCAAGATAATGACTTTGTTTCCTTTGGTTAAATACCCAGAAATGGAATTGCTGGATCTTATGGTAGTTTTTAATTTTTTGAGGAACTCTTTACTCCATAGGGGCTTCACCAATTTACATTTCCAACAACAGTGCACAGTCCACACTCATAGGGTTATTTCCCCAACACTTGTTATTTCTTGTCTTGATAATAGCCATACTAACAGGTGTGACAGGATATCTCATTATAGTTTTGATTTGCATTACCCTGATGATTAATGATGTTGAGCACCTTTCCATGCATTTATTGGCCAATTATATATCTTCTTTGGAAAAAATGTCTATTCAGTTCCTCTGTCCACTTTTTAAATTGAATTTTTTCCTATTGAGTTGTGAGTTCTTTGCATAGTTTGGATATTACACCCTTAGAAATATATAATTTGCAAATGTTTTCTCCCATTCTGTAGATTGCGTTTTCATTTTGTTGGTTTCCTTTGCTGTGCAGCTTTTTTGTTTGATACATCTCACTTGTTTAGTTTTGCATTTGTTGCCTTTGCTTTTGTGTCAAATCCAAAAAATCGCCAAGACTAATGCCAAGAAGCGTATCTCCTATGTTTTCTTCTAGGAGTTTTATGGTTTCAAGTCTTATGTCAAGTCTTTCATCCATTTTGAGTTGATTTTGGGTAGAGTGTAAGATCATGATTCAGCTTCATTCTTTTGCATTTGGCTGTCCAGTTTCCCCAGCATCATTAAAGAAACCATCCTTTCCCCATTGTATATTCTTGGCTCCTCTGTCATAAATTGAACATAGAGCATGGGATTACTTCTGGGCTCCATTCCAGTCATCTATGTGTCTATTTTAATACCAATACCATACTGTTTTGATGGCTGTAGCTTTGTAATAGTTTGAAATCAGGAAGTGTGAAGCCTCAAACTTTGTTCTTTCTTAAGATTGCTTTGGCTATTCAGTCTCTTGTGATTATCAACACATATTTTAGGATTCTTTGTTCTATATCTTTGAGAGATGCCATTAGAATTTTTAAAGGAATTGCACTGAATTTGTAGATTACCTTGGGTAGTATGGACATTTAAACAATATTAATTCTTTTAATAAATGAGCACAGAATATCTTTCATTTGTGTCTTCAATTCTTTCATCACTGTTTTATACTTTACAATATACAGGTCTTTCACCTCCTTGGTTAAATTTATTCCTAGGTGTTTTCTTTTTCATGCAATTGTAAATGGGATTGTTTTCTTAATTTCTTTCAGTTCATTATTCACATATACAAACACAATTGATTTTTGTATATTGATTTTGTATCCTGCAACTTTACTAATTTCATTTATTCTAACAGATTTTTGGTGGGGTCTTTAGGGTTTACTATACATGTCATTTGCAAATAGAGACAGTTTTACTTCCTCCTTCCCAATTTGATGACTTTTATTTCTTTTTCTTGCTTACTGATTCTAACCTAGGACTTCCAATACTATGTTGAATAAAAGTGGTGAGTGTTGGCGCCTTTGTCTTGTTTCTGATCTTAGAGAAAAAGCTTTCAGTTTTTCACTGTTCGGTACAATGTTACCTGTGGGTTTGTCATATATGGCTTTTATTAAGTTGAGGTACTTTCCCTATATGCCCACTTTGTTCAGAATTTTTATCATGAATGAATATTGACTTTCATCAAATGCTTTTTCTGAATCTACTGAGGTGATCATATGATTTTTATTCTTCATTTTGTTAGTGTGGTGTATCACATTGATTTGTAGATGGTGAACCACCCTTTCAATCTGGAATAAATCCCATTTGGTCACCAGGTATGATCCTTTTAATGTATTGCTGAATTTGATTTGCTAATATTGTATTGAGGATTTTTGCATCCATGTTCATTAGGGATATTTGCCTATAATTTTCTTTTCTTGTAGTATCCTTGTCTGGTTTTGGTATCAGGGTAACACTGGCCTTGTGAAATAAGCTTGGAAGTATTCCCTCCTCTTCTATGTTTTGGAGGAGTTTGAGAAGGTGTTAGTTCTTTAAATGTTTGGCAACAATCTTTTTTTTTTTATTGTGTCATCTGAGGATTCATGTGTTTCTTCAGTACTGGGAAATTCTCAATTGTTAACATTCTTCTTACCTCCTCTCCTCGTTCACTCTATGGATTCTCTGGAATTCTGATTACAATAAGTTGGCACTTCTCATTCAATGATATTGCCTCATAGCCTCTCATAGTTTCTATCTCTATACATCTAAATTATCTTCTAACTTCCTCTAATTGTTAAATTACTCATCCTCCCTCCCTGCCCAGGTCTATCAAACCAGTTAACCGCTTTAAGGTCTGTCGTTTTTCAAACCTGTCTAGTGTGTGTGTGTGTGTGTGTGTGTGTGTTTTAAGATTTTATTTATTTATTTGAGAGAGAGAGCACAAGCTGGGGGAGGGACAGAGGGAAAGGGAGAAGCAGACTCCCCACTGAGCAGAGAGCCCGACAGGGGGCTCAATCCCAGGCTCCTGAGATCATGACCTGAGCCGAAGGCAGACACTCAACTGACTGAACCACCCAGGTGCCCCACGGTCTAGTGTTTTTAATTGTATTTGCTTTCCCTCTGTTTTTTTTTTTTTAATCTATTTCAATTATCATTTTAACAACAGTTACAGTATAATCTCCAAGCAGTAGTTCTATTTCCTGACAGAAGTAAGCATGGCCTGAAGTGTTGGGAAATGAATGGATAACAAAGCTGTAGAAAAAGCGAGTGGATTTTTGCCCCCTCAGGACCAAGAGGGAGTGCCACTAACATTATATGCAGAGAGGTTAAGAGCAAAAATTATTATATTTGGGGGCGCCTGGGTGGCTCAGTTGTTAAGTCTTGGTTAAATTTATTCCTAGGTATTTTCTTTTTCATGCAATTGCAAATGGGATTGTTTTCTTAATTTCTTTCAGTTCATTATTCATGTATACAAACACAATTGATTTTTGTTTGTTTAAATAAATAAATAAAATCTTTAAAAAAAATTATTATATTTGGAATACCAAGAAAGTAAATTCAGTCTCTTACTCAGTCAGATTAAGCTATACTCAAGAAATTCTTGGTCCTGGGCGCCTGGGTGGCTCAGTTGGTTAAGCGACTGCCTTCAGCTCAGGTCATGATCCTGGAGTCCCGGGATCGAGTCCCGCATCGGGCTCCCTGCTTGGCAGGGAGTCTGCTTCTCCCTCTGACCCTCCTCCCTCTCATGCTCTCTGTCTCTCATTCTCTCTCAAATAAATAAATAAAATCTTTAAAAAAAAAAAAAAAAGAAATTCTTGGTCCTGATGTGGATCCCCAGAATCTTTCCTTGTTATAAGGGAAGCTGTGAGTCTCCTCTGTGAAAACTTTGAGGGAGAATGAATATGGCATATGCATGAAGGAGAGAACATGGCTAATTTCTGTCTCCATTCCAGAAAGAGACTGCAGTCCCTGGTGCTGAAGGAAGGAGTGGCTGTTACCCAGACTTGCTCAACATATTTGGACTGGACAGGGGCTTTTTCAAATAAGTCAGTTTGCGAGATAGAAGTCAAGACTATTCTCTCATGAACCTAAAAATGTATATGTTTTTTACAGTATGCACTGTCAAGGTTTCTGAAGAGGCTGAGATTTTACCCTATGTGATGGCTATTGAGCTAGCCTATTACTGTTCCATGGAAGCTGGCAGAAGACACGAGATTTCTGGTTGAAAACAAAGGACTTTACTCATGGCACACCAAGAAACTTGAGCTTCTTGTTTGTGTCAGTTCTCCATGCCCCCAAAGTCCCAGAGGCATGAAGCAGGTGGCTCTAGACAGATGCCTACCCACAAGGTGGTGGGTTATGTTACAGGTGAGGAACACTGATCCTAAAGAGCATGCTACTTTCTAACAGCCTATGAGCAAGCCTCTTTGTCTAGAGTGAGACATTTCCTTATGCCTCAAACTTACTTGCTGCAAGCACACCCCTGAGAATGTCCTGATAAAAGGTAGTTAGAGATCTGTGGTTTTCGTATACACAGCGTAAGTTTGCTAGCACCGCCGTAACAAAATATCACTGACTGGGTGGCTTAAACAACAGAAATTAATTTTCTCACAGTTCTGAAAACTAGAAGTCCAAGATCAAGGTGCCAGAGTTGATTCGTTCTGATGACACTCTCTCTCTGGCTTGCAGATGGCTGCCTTCTTGCTGTGTGTTCACATGGTCATTTCTGTGTCCAAATCTCTTGTTATAAAAACATCAGAGAGATTGGGTTAGAGCTCACCCCAAGGGTCCTTATTTTAACTTAATCACCTATTTTTTTTTTAAAGAAGAGAGAGAGAGAGAGGCAAAGGGAGGGGGAGAAGCAGGCAGCAGGGAGCCTGACGTGGGGCTCAATCCCAGGACCCTGGGATCATGACCTGAGCTGAAGGCAGACACTTAACCAGCTGAGCCACCCAGGCACCCCTTAAACTCCTCTTTAAAGGCCTTATCTCCAAATACAGTCACATTCTAAGGTAGTGAGGGTTAGGGTTTCTTGATTTTTTAAAATTTTTTTGGCAGAGGGGGAGAACAGTTCAGCCCAAAACACTCAGCAATAATATGCAGAGTTGTTAAGGGTCCAAGACAGATTCTCACCCAACATGCACATGCATGGGAACAGTGCAATGAATTTTTCTAAGCTAAACAATCTTTTGTAACCAGCACCCAGATTAAGAGTAACATCATTACCAGCACCTTCAAGGTTCCCTTTCACAATTTCCTCCAGTCACTACCTTTGAAGGAAACCTCTGTCCTAATTTATTAGAGCATAAATTAGTTTCCCAATCTGTACTGTTAGAAAACATAATTGAAATTATGTATTACATAGTCCTGGTATCTGGTTTCTTTTTTTCAACAACATTCTTCTTTGGGGGATTCATATACAATGCTGACTGTAGTTTTAGATGATTCATTGTCATTGCTGTATATTATTCTATTGTGTAAATATACCAGAATTTATCCATTCTGCGGTTGATGGGCATTCAGGTACTTTCCAACTTTAGACTCTAATATAAGGGGCTACTATGAATATTCTAGTATATTACCTTTGATAAATATATGTATGCTTTCATGGACTTCTGCAACTCATGTCTGCCTGCCTCAAAGATCTGCATAAAAAAGGAACCTTAAGGAATGATCAGCTATCATGATTCTGAAACCTGATTCTGAAAAAATATCAGATGAATTACTGATTTTACTTTTGCAAATCTGCTATACTTGTATTTTTCAAGGACTGGTGTTATGGATGGAATGTTTTGTGCCCCCAGCCCCAAATTCATATGTTGAAGCCCTTACTGCAATGTGATGGTATCTGGAGATGGGGCCTTTGAGAGGTAATTAGAATTAGATGGGGGTCATGAGGGTGGGGTCCTCATAATGAGACTAGTGCCCTCATAAGAGATACCAGAGAGCTTGCTCTCTCTGCCATGTGAGAACATAGCAAGAAGGTGGCCATCTGCAACCTAAGGAGAAAGTACTTAGCCTGAAACCAAATTGACTGGCACCTTGATCATGGACTTCTAGCCTCCAAAACTGAGAAAATGAATTTGTTGTTTCAAGCCAGTCCACAGTATTTTGTTATAGTAGCCTAAGCAGACTAACACAATTAGGAACATTTATTTTCTTTCATGAGACTTCCTGTCTAGCCTTGTTCCACAAAGTAACGAGCGGCTCCAACCAGACAGGTAGTGTATTTCCCTATCACATAAAAGTCTGGAGAAACTATATGAATATGACAAATATGTGATGTCCATATGCAGGCAATAGCACAGAGAAAGGGAAGAAAAGGAGTAAAGGATCTGTGCAAATGCTTTCAAGAAAGTTACCCAGAAACTGCTAGAAAATTCCAGTGTCAGCCTGTTGATTATAATTTGTTCTGTGGCTACACCCAGCAGCAATAAATTAAGTCCCTCATCTGAATGGTCATTACACCAAATAACAACTGGAATATTACCTCAAAGGAGGAATATAATGAATTCCACACAGGTTATAAGTAAGACTGCTTACTATGGGAGCCAAAGATATAGTTTTAAGTTTGGCTAAATGCAACTAAGCACAGTGGGACTCAGTGATTTCCTGGAGACTTACTGGTAGAAAGACTTACTGAATTCAACCAAGATCCTGGAATTGAGGACATACAGGTTCACTTCCAGAGCATCTGAAAAAAACCTAGTCATCTTCTTCCATTTCCCTCCCCAGTTTCACATCTCATCACACAACACCCAAACTTTGGTTTCTAATGTTGTTCTCTAGCTTATATAAGGAGAGAGGTTGATTCCCTGTTTCAGGGCAAAATTGAGAGAAACAGGCAAAAGAACAGGTCTAAACACATTTTCAAAAAACGTAATGCTTTCAAGAAAGTCATGGACAGTGCTAAAGAAAAAGGAGTCAATGTAATGGGACCGCTTCAGGTGAAGTTCCATTTTAGTACAAAAAGACAATATTTTATTATTTTATTTTATAAGATTTTATTTATTTGAAAGAGAGAGAGAGAACAAGTGGGGTGGAGCAGAGGGAGAGGGAGAAGCGGACTCCCTGCCAAGCAGGGAGCCCCATGCGGAGCTTGAACCCAGAACCCTGGGATTATGACCTGAGGCGAAGGCAGAGGTTTCCTTTTAACCAACTGAGCCACCCAGGCACCTCAACAATATTTTAATAATCAGGCATAAAATGATAACATTAAAATGAGAGGGTTAGAGAAAAGTTAATATAAAAATGTATAAAATAGTTATGATATAAACATGTATAGTAAGTTACATGTATTGTACTGTTCACATCAATAAGTTAGAGTGTTAATACAAACAGGTATTTTTTTGTTCTCACCAGTTGTCTATTAATTAATTAATTAGTTAATATCTGAGGAGTGAATGCCCCAGACTGCAAGTTTAATTTGGTTTTGTTTAGCCAAGAGACTTGATTAATTTTTTTAAAGATTTATTTATTTAGGGCGCCTGGGTGGCTCAGTTGGTTAAGCGACTGCCTTCGGCTTGGGTCATGATCTCAGGGTCCTGGGAACGAGCCCCGCATCGGGCTCCCTGCTCTGCGGGAAGCCTGCTTCTCCCTTTCCCACTCCCCCTGCTTGTGTTCCTTCTCTCACTGTCTCTCTAATAAATGAATAAAATCTTAAAAAAAAAAAAAATTTATTTATTTATTTGAGAGAGAGAGCGAGAGAGCATGTGAGCAAGTGGGGAATAGCAGAAAGGAGAGAGAAAATCTTGAGCAAACTCCCCGCTGAGTGTGGAGCCCAAGATGGGGCTCGATCCCACAACCCTGAGATCATGACCTGAGCTGAAACCAAGAGTTGGATGCTTAACTGACTGAGCCATCCTGTGGCGCCTCTTGATTAATTTTTTTTAAAGTAGACTCTATGCCCCAAATGGGACTTGAACTCATGACCCTGAGATCAAGAGTTGCATGCTCTACTGACTGCGCCAGCCAGGTGCCCTATTATCAGTTGTCTGTTAAGAAAGTGAAGATAACCATTTCTAATTGTGTTAATCTGTGTAAATAGGGAGGGAAATAGAGGAATTCCAAGCAGGCATGAAAGCAATAAGAATTGTACTAAGAAAAGGAAAAATGGATCAACATTGATGACCATTCAGAATAACCACACAGAAGGAAGTCCAAAAGGTCATCAGTATGAGGCATGTCACAAACAATAACTAAATAGATATAGGATTCAATAGCATTCCAAAAAGAAAAAAAACTGCCAACATCCTTAAGAGAATATATAACAACAGGCTAAATCATTCATCTCTCAGGAGTTGAAATATCTATCAATTATTTTAAAAGAACTATTACTTTTAATAAGAAGCAAAACATTTTAAAAAGCAAACTGGCACATTTAATATAATAGTAGGGAAAAATCACACAAAATTTTAGTTAATAAGAACTGATTATGCTGGGGCGCCTAGGTGGCTCAGCCATTAAGCGTCTGCTTTCGGCTCAGGTCATGATCCCCGGGTCCTGGGATCGAGCCCCGCATTGGGCTCCCTGCTCAGCGGGAAGCCTGCTTCCCCCTCTCCCACTCCCCCTGCTTGTGTTCCCTCTCTCACTGCCTCTCTCTCGGTCAAATAAATAAATAATATCTTAAAAAAAAAAAAAGAACTGATTATGCCTTAAATATCCTACAAGTTAATCAGCCAATCTTTATTATTAAAAGAGACCCAAACTTTAAGCTGGTATATGTTCAAATTGGAATGTTATAATGTTATTATGCTAAGTGTTATCCTCCATGGTAATCACAGAGAAAATAGCTTTAGGATAGAAAAAAAAATAAGTGACAAGGAAATTAAAATACTTCATTGCAAAATAGCAACTAAACACAAAAGAAGACAATAATGCAGAAAATGAGGGACAAACTATAAGGCAAATAGAAAACAAATAGCAAAATGATATAAATAAGTCCTTTATTAGTTATTACTTTAAATATAAATGGAGTAAATGCTACAATCAAAGACGGTTTGGCAGAATGAATAAAAAAATTATTGAACAAGAGACTTACTTTAGACACACTAGAGACACAAACAAGTTGAAAGTGAAAGGCTGGAAAAAAATATTCCATGCAAACAGTAACCGAAAGAAAGCAGGAATGCTAGAAATAAACTAGTCACAAAAATACAAATAGTGTATGATTCTATTTACCAAGAACTGTTCAAATCTTAGAGACAGAAAGTAGAATGATGGCTGCCATGGATTAGGGGGAGGTGGGAATAAGGAGTTATTGTTTAATGGTTACAGAATTTCAGTTTTGCAAGATGATGAGTTCTAGAGATAGATGGTGTGATGACTGTACAACAATATGAATGTACTTAATACCACTAACTGTACACTTAAAAATTTATGTTAAGACAGTAAGTTTTATTGTCTTAACATAAATTTTGTATTATGTGTACTTTACCATGGTTTGAAAATGTATTATCAGATGAAAAAAGAAAAAAGACCTAAAGGAGTTCAGGATCACATGGACTCTGACCAGTCCCGATAATCTGACCAAGAAACAACTAGGTGATCATTCAGATCCTGCTACCTTGTCTGTCAGGTAAGAATGCTGAAACTATAAACTATAAAACTTTTCCCTGGGGCGCCTGGGTGGCTCAGTCGTTAAGCATCTGCCTTCGGCTCAGGTCATGATCCCAGGGTCCCGGGATCGAGCCCCACAGTGGGCTCCCTGCTCCACGGAGAGCCTGCTTCTCCCTCTCCCACTCCCCCTGCTTGTGTTCCCTCTCTCGCTGTGTCTCTCTCTGTCAAATAAATAAAATCTTTAAAAAAAAAACAACAAAAAACTTTTCCCAATGGGAAAAAAGACCAAGGAAAAAAAACTGGGAAGGTATTAGAATATAAATAAAAATACATAAGAATAGAGAAAAAATAATCAAATCTATGACAGTATGTTTGAAAACAAATTACTGTAAATTCATTAAGTTTTATGAATGTTTCAATCTTTTGTGAATGTTGTCTCAACATTTAGAGATTTGGGGTGATTTTTAAAAACATTAAATTTCTGATTTTCAGATGTTAAGAGAACTTACATTTGCAACTGATCACTATATAATTAAAGACACGTCATTTGTTAAATCTTTAAGATTTGCTTTATTAGCAATATAAATAAAGCAATTATTTAGAGAAATGCTGAATAATGTTTAATGAAATGATGATAGATTAAAAGAGTGGAAACTGGCTTTAAGCAAAGGCAAAGCTATTTCAATGAAAGTAAATAATCCATATAAATATTAAGAAAAGGAATTTTCATTTTGACTTTCAGATAACTGATTATTTAGAAAAGTAAATAGTTTAATAAAATTATGAATAGAAATAAGAATATTTGGTAGGACCAAAAACTTACTATATCAAAATTTAAAATATTTGTATGAGGGGTACTGAACACAGTAAAAAACATCATTAATCAACGTAAGTCTGGGAAAAAAACAAAGGATTTGGATACTGAGTATTTTTTAAGGCATCAGAAAAAAAATAAATAAATGGGTAAAAGAACTAGAAAAATCACAATAAGTAGCATGGCTGCCTAATAAAAATATGTGGAAAATACTCAACTCACTAGTAATTAGAAAAACTAAAAACTGGGGTACCTGGGTGGCTCAGTTGGTAAGCGTCAGACTCTGGATATCAGCTCAGGTCATGACTTCAGGGTCCTGTGATTGAGCTTGGCCTCAGGCTCTGCGCTCAGTGGGGATTCTGCTTAAGATCCTCTCCCTCTACTTCTTTTTTTTTTTTTTTTTTTAAAGATTTTATTTATTTATTTGACAGAGAGAGACACAGCGAGAGAGGGAACACAAGCAGGGGGAATGGGAGAGGGAGAAGCAGGCTTCCCGCGGAGCAGGGAGCCCGATGCGGGGCTCGATCCCAGGACCCTGAGATCATGACCTGAGCCGAAGGCAGACGCTTAACGACTGAGCCACCCAGGCGCCCCCCTCTCCCTCTACTTCTGCTCCTCCCATTCCCCCATGTTCTCTCTCCCTCTCTAAAATAAATAATCTTAAAAAGAACCCTAAAAACTAAACCACATACTAGAAGGAGAAACATAAGACATACTTCACCTTTGACTTGAGTTGTCAGATGTCAGACGTCAAAAATAAAGAAGTTAGCAATACATACCAAGGCTGAAAATGTATGCAACCTATGCCTTGGTAAAACTAGTAACACTAGTATATAGAAGCAAAGCTATTCACTTTTTTTTTCCACGATGAAAAATTGTCGGGGCGCCTGGGTAGCTCAGATGGTTAAGCATCTGCCTTCAGCTCAGGTCATGATCCCAGGGTCCTGGGATCGAGCCCCGCATCAGGCTCCCTGCTCTGCAGGAAGCCTGCTTCTCCCTCTCCTGCTCTCCCTGCTTGTGTTCTCTCTCTGGCTGTCTCTCTGTCAAATAAACAAAATCTTTAAAAAAAAAAATTGTCAACAATTGTATCATGGTCAAAAGGCAAGATTTAAATTCATTGAGGTATATGTACATAAAGATTGGGCTAAAAGATATTTCAGTTTGTAGAAAAATAGAGCTGTACATTCAGAAGAACAAAGATAATTGTGGTTCATAATGTGAGCTGTCTGCCATCCAATCATCACTAATAACATGAAATAATGACTGATAATTCCAACCTTAGAGTCACTCCCCTTGGATTTGGCAACATTTCCTGGAAATGTTCATAGGCATCAGGAATGGGGATTCCCTGGTAACATTTTACTTATTTAAGATTTATTTATTTGAGAGAGAGAGAGAGAGGGCACACTCGAGCGCAAGTGTGGGGGAGGGACAGAGGGAGAGAGACAGCCAGCGGATGCAGGGCTTGGTCTCAGGACCCAAGAGTCAGAAAATTAACCGACTGCACTACCCAGGCACCCCCCTGGTAACATTTTAAAATGTTCTTTACCACAGATCTCTAATCATGTTTGGTTGATAATAAGCTTTTCATTGTTCAAAGGTAGAGATTTAGTATTCAGTATTTCATTAACTTATTTAAGCATAGTAACTTTTTAAAAAGTACTATTAAGTACTAATGGTGTGCCTGGGGGCATAATTTTCAAAACGCTGGGCAGAGATATGTCTCTATATTCAACATGCATATACAGTAACCTGGAGAAGTAACATGCTGCCCTATCGCAATGACATATTTTACTATACAACTCAAATTATTGTCTTGTGTTATATTTAATTCTCAAACCTAAACTTGTATGGGACAATGGTGTTAACTGTCAGATGATGAATGACTGAATAGGATACTGGATTCCCCATCTGCAATAAGTGGACATAGAAGTGTTCATTATAAGGGACAATCACAGTGACATCATAGATGATTAGTTGACACTGGGTGTGATTTTCCACAATCATTCTTATTTGGAAGGTATTGATTCTTTTATAGGATTGAACACTAATTGTGGAAAAACAGAGTATTTCATCAAAACTAGTATGATTTGACGCTGGCACTTTCTTGACAATGCCAGAAAATACAGAGGAAGTTATTTTAAATGACTAACTTAAGACATTTATCTGCCTGGAAGGAAATGAAAGTAGTTATCAATTGTAAATAGCATCCTGATTTAGAAAATGGTAAAATGTGGCAGTGGGGGCAAGTTTCCATTTAGTATTGAAGAAATCAGTTATCTATAATTCAACTCATTCCTAAAGTTAAATAAAGATTAGAAAAACTAATGAACCTAGATCACAGGTTGGCCAACTGTTTCTTAAAAGGCCAGTAGTTAAGAGCAAATAGTAAATATTTTCAGCTCGTGGGGCATACGGTCTATGTTACAACTAGTCAATTCTGCTTTTGAAATGAGAAAGCACCTTTAGGTAATATGTAAATGAACAAGTATGGCTGTTTGAATAAAACTTTATTTAGAAAAATAGGTGGCTGGCCCACAACCTGTCATTTGTTGCTTTTTTCTAATCTTGAAAGTACCAGATCAATTGTTTTGTCATTCATCAAGATTTATAATGAAACCACAAGTTAACTCTTAGATATTCTAAATTAATGCTTTTTAGTTTCATATTTCTTTTGGTAGATCCTTTATTTCAATTGGTATGTAATGTATTTAGATTTTCTATGCTTAATTTCACATGGAAAACTCATTTTGCTTTTGATTTTTAGGACCTATTAGAGATTTGTTATAATTATATAATCCATGTAGCAATGAGCTAGAAAGACTCTGTTAGAAATAATTCCTTAACTCTTACCTGAATATGTGCCATAGTGCTGTTTTTATTTTTTTATTTTTATGTTTATTTATTTATTTGACAGAGAGAGTGCACGCGCACACAAGTAGGCATAGTGGCAGAGGGAGAGGGAGAAGCAGGCTCCCTGCTGAGCAGAGAGCCAGACGTGGGGCTCGATCCCGGGATTATGACCTGAGCTGAAGGCAGATGCTTAACTGACTGAGCCACCCAGGTGCCCCCATAGTGCTGTTTTTAAAAGAAAAAGGTTATTTTCTTTTCATTTTCAAAAATTTAAATTAGGGGTGCCTGGGTGGCTCAGTCGTTAAGCGTCTGCCTTTGGCTCAGGTCATGATCCCAGAGTCCTGGGATTGAGCCCCGCATCAGGCTCCCTGCTCAGCAGGAGGTCTGCTTCTCCCTCTCCTACTCCCCCTGCTTGTGTTCCCTCTCTCGCTGTCTCTCTCTCTGCCAATAAATAAAATCTTTAAATTAATTAAAAAGTGTCTGATATCAACTTAGGTTGATTTTGAGAAATTACATTTTTCCTAGGAACATAATACATTCTCTCTAGATTTCTAAATATGCTGGAATAAATTGAAGTATTTTCTTATAATTTAAAATTCTTCTTCCATATTTATGATTATATCCCCTTTCTTACTAATGATACTATAATATAATCATTCTTATTTTTACCTTGAACAGATTTACCAAAGCCTATTTGATGTTAATATACTTCTAACAGGGATGCCTGGGTGGCTCAGTCAGTTAAGTGTCTGCCTTCAGCTCGGGTCATGGTCCCAGGGCTCTGGGATCGAGCCCCGTATCAGGCTCCCTGCTCAGAGGGGAGCCTGCTTCTTCTGCCTGCTACTCCCCCTGCTTGTGCTCTCTCTCTGTCAAATAAATAAATAGTATCTTAAAAAAAAAAAAAAAAAGAAATATCCACATTTCAAAAAAAAAAAGATACTTCTAACAGAAAAAAATTTAAAGTTAAAAAACATTGTTTCAAGACTTCAGTTTCATTTCTAAATCACTAAACTCTATTTCTAGATGTATTCATTGCTTTTCCCAGAAAAAACCCAAAGCTGTTAGAATACGATTTTGATTAATAATCAATAAGCTCTAGTAATTTTAGTTTTATTAATTGTTTTTATATTGGCTTAGAATTTATGTCATTTTTAATTTCTAGCTTTGTAGAATTCTTATTCATTATTTTATCAATGCCTACTAAGTAGCAGACAATTGATACAATCTGGAGATTAAGCTGAGAACAGAAAGTTCTAGTCTTCATTTTTAATTTTCTCCATGTATTGAAGAGTATTAAATTTCCAATGAGTATAACACTGATAACATACCAAAGTTCTGGTGTATAAGCATTTCATTATCATTCCTTTCTGAATAGGACCTGATTCAATTTTCTATTTAATTCAGAACTTGGACATGAGATGATCAATTTGTAAAAGGAGGTGATAAAATATTACCATACAAATTAATAACTATAAAATGGATCTCTACAATGGAGAGATCTAGCAGTCACCACTATAACCAGTGTTAACATCCAGCATCATTAGTAGTGGGAAAACTCAACATTGTATGCTTTTTAATGTTCACAACATTGACTCAATGAAACCTCTTATTTTAACTTTGAATTTAAACTATTACAGATAGGGCGCCTGGGTGGCTCAGTTGGTTGAGTGACTGCCTTCGGCTCAGGTCATGATCCTGGAGTCCCTGGATCGAGTCCCGCATCGGGCTCCCTGCTCGGCAGGGAGTCTGCTTCTCCCTCTGACCCTCCCCCCTCTCATGTGCTTGCTCTCTCTCATTCTCTCTCTCTCAAATAAATAAATAAAAAATCTTAAAAATAAATAAATAAATAAATAAATAAACTATTACAGATAGAAGAAAGGATAAATGACCCACAAGGAAATAATTTAAAAAACCCAGAAGGTGGGGCCATTCAGTAAGACAACTTTCTTGTACTCTACAAAAATCCAAAGTACTGAAAAAATGGTGGGGATATTACTCTAAAACAGGAACTGGCAAATTTTTTTGTAAAGAACCAGAGGGGATTATGCTAAGTGAAGTAAGTCAAGCAGAGAAAGACAATTATCATATGGTTTCACTCATATGTGGAACATAAGCAATAGCACGGAGGACCATAGGGGAAGGGAGGGAAAGCCAAAGGGGGAGAATCAGAGAAGGAGATGAACCATGAGAGACCATGGACCCCGAGAAACAATCTGAGGGATTCAGAGGGGAGGAGGGTGGGGGGAGGGGGTAATAGGGTGATGGGTATTGAGGAGGGCATGTGCTCTTATGAGCACTGGGTGTTATACTTAAGTAATGAATCACTGAACACTACATCAAAAACTAATTATGTACTATACAGTGGTTAACTGAACATTAAAAAAGAAAAAGAACCAGACAGTAAATATTTTAGGCTTTGTGAGCCACACAGCATCCATTGCAACTATTCAGCTCTGCCAGAGAAGTATGAAAGCATCCACAGTATGTAAACGAATGTGTCAGTCCTCCAATAAAACTCATGTTTTAAATCCTCATGACTTTCATATTCTACTAGATTTTGCCCAGAAAAAAAATTACTTAAAATTCAAAAAGGCATAAGTAATTACATAAGTAATAAAGCTTTTCTAAGTTCATTACACTCATATTGACTTGATCTCTTAATAGTTCACTAATAATACAAATAATAATATTAAAAATAGTATCTAAAAAATAGTATCTAATACTTACTGAACAGAGACTATGTTTAAGGTGGTTTTCCAAGTTTTCTACATTCCAAAAACAGCACTATAATGCAAGTACTATTATCACCATTTACAAATGACTCCCATAGGGATATAATATCTTGCCCAATGTCATACAGGCTGTAAAGAATCAAATGGCAATCACTATGGTTCTTGCATACTCGTTAGGTCAACAGGGGTTTTCTGTGGTATGAATTTCCTCAAATTTAACAATAACTAGGGCTGGAGAGCTTTTATAAATAAAGCATAAAAAACAAGGGCACTTCCACATTCTCTAAACTTTTCTCCATTATGAATATTCTGACAATCCATAAATAGAGAAATGCTAATAAAGGCTTCTCTATATTATATAAAAATACATTATAAATTTCTTAATATGAATATTTGAATCATAATGAAAAAGTTCCAAACATTACATTTTGAGTTCTCACTAGTATAATTTAATGCCTTATAAGAACTGAATCATATCTAAAATCATTCCCACATTCCTTTCATTCACACTGTTTCTCAGCGTTATAAAGTTGATGTACTATGCATTCTCTACTGCATATATATGCCTTTCCACAGTCCTTATATTCATAAGCCTTCTCTCCAGTATGAATTCTCTGATGTACTTTAAGACCTGAACTAAGCCTAAAAGACTTCCCACATGTGTTACATTCAAAAGGCTTCTCACCACTGTGAATACTCTGGTGTCGAGTAAGTCGTCCATACACACTAAAAGCCTTCCCACATTCCTTACATTCATAGGGCTTCTCACCAGTATGAAATCTATGATGTACAATTAGTTGATGGCCGCTACTAAAAGCCTTCCCACACTCTTTACATTCATGGGGTTTCTCACCAGTATGAATTCTATGATGCACTCTAAGGCTTTCAATATGACTAAAGGCCTTCCAACATTCCTTACATTCATATGGTTTCTCACCTGTATGAATTCTCTCATGCCTGACAAGGTTTGAGGTGCGACTAAAGGCCTTCCCACATTCTTTACATTCATAGGGTTTCTCACCAGTATGAATTCTGTGATGCATTCTTAGGCTTCCACCATGGATAAAGGCCTTCCCACATTCTTTACATTTATAGGGTTTCTCACCAGTATGAATTCTCTCATGTTGAATAAGTGCTGAAGCATTACTAAATGCCTTCCCACATTCATTACATTCGTAGGGTTTTATGCCAATATGCAATCTCTGATGTGGAATGAGCTGATAACCACGACTAAACGTCATCCCACATTCCTTACATTCATAGGGCTTCTCCCCAGTATGAATTCTCTCATGTTGAACAAGATTTGAGGCACGACTAAAGGCCTTCCCACATTCCTTACATTTGTAGGGTTTCTCCCCAGTATGAATTCTATGATGTACTCTAAGATCTATACCACGGCTAAAGGTCATCCCACACTCATGGCATTCATAGGGTTTTTCACCTGTATGAATTCTGTCATGTTGCACAAGATGAGAGGCTTGACTAAAAGCCTTCCCACATTCCTTACATTCATAGGGTTTCTCACCAGTATGAATTCTATGATGTATTCTAAGTCTTCCACCCTGACTAAAGGCCTTCCCACATTCATTACATACATAGGATTTCGCACCAGTATGAACTCTCCCATGTTGAGTAAGATGTGAGGCACGACTAAAGGCCTTCCCACATTCTTCACATTCATAGGGTTTCTCACCAGTATGAATTCTCTGATGAACTCTAAGGTCTATCCTACGACTAAATGTCATTCCACATTCCTCACACTTATAAAGTTTTTCACCAGTATGAATTCTCTGATGTTGCAGAAGGTTGGATGCACGATTAAAGGATTTTCCACATTGCTCACATTCACAGGGTTTCTCACCAGTATGAATTCTCTGACGTACTGTAAGGTCTGTATGTCGACTAAAGGCCTTCCCACATTTGTCACATTCATAGGGTTTCTCTCTAGTATGAATTTTCTGATGTAGAGTAAAAGACGAATGTTTTTTATAAATGTGTACTTTGTCACAGCTGATTATTTCACATCTTGACTCCAAATCTAAAAGAAAGGAGAAAAACATTTTGTTTTCCTGGACAAAATAAGTGACTGTTTTATAGTACATTTCTTTAAAAATTAAAAAACATTAAAAACATGACCCATTAGAGATGAGTATTTTAGAGAACTCTAAAATCAGCTGTACAGTTTGCCATAGTTACTGATAGTGTCTCCATAACTCATTACATGTTACTATAATTTAATGTATTCTCTCCAGTATCAGTTTCCATACAAAATATAAATATATTAAAAACTATTTTTTATACTGGATCTTTTAATCTGCAATTAAATCTTTTAATCTGCAATTAAAATTTTCCCCTAAAATATAAATATTGTGGTCATTCCCTCCAATGCATAGCCATGTGTGCATTTCTTTGATCTCATTTTAAATAAAATAATGAGAGTTCTTGTTTATTTATCTTCACTGAGCTTTTTCTTATTAAGTACACATTCTACAAATGTTCCATCTGTTTTATTCCTTCATATCTTTTCTCAGGTCCTCTCTCACTTTCCCTTTTAACCAAGATTGACCATTCTATTAACTCCTATAAGTCTGTCAATGAATTTTCAGACAGGGACTAGGTATACACCCTAATGAAAATCACAGGGAATTCTGAGCATTTGGGTACTTTGAGGAAAAGTGAAATTGAACTATACAGTAAAGGAATCTGGAAAAAGAGTTTCAGGAAATATGTGAAAAAGAATGAACAGATGTAGCCTGCAGAATAACAACCAATATGAAGGAATATCTTGATTAAATTTATGTGTGCTGAACAAGTGGGAAGACACTTGGGGGCAAGAAATACTACCTTGTGAGTAGAGTATGGTATGTGCTAAACTCTGAGATAATACAAACACTTTCTCTCCAAAAACAAGTAACAATAGGAATTAGTAACAATATCAGAAAACCAAAATACATTTGATAGGAAATGGAAATATCCTCTCCAGAATAAATACTGGGTAAGTATGGAAATAAAAAACCGAAAGGGTACAACAGAGAAAATAAGTACATACCTGCATTTGGGGCATTCAATTTGAGCATTCAGAGAATTCAAAGACTTTAGTAATTATTGCCATTAAAAGGGAAGAAATAAATGAGTTCAAAGGAGTCAATTCCAAAACTTAAAAAAAAAACAGTAAAGGAAAGAAAAAAAAAAACAAAAACAAATTAAGAGCACAATGTAATGAGTTGAAAAGTGTAGTCTTAACAAGTAAACTAAAGAGCTGGTGCTTTAAAAATCAAGAAGTCAACATTAGCCAAACCAACAAAAAAGTGGTAAAAATAAAAAAATAAGAAAGAAATGATTAAGGGGAGGGGCGCCTGGGTGGCTCAGTCGTTAAGCGCCTGCCTTCGGTTCAGGTCATGATCTCAGGGTCCTGGGATCGAGCCCCACATCGGGCTCCCTGCTCAGCGGGTAGCCTGCTTCTCCCTCTCCCACTCCCCCTGCTTGTGTTCCCTCTCTCGCTGTCTCTCTCTGTCAAATAAATAAATAAAATCTTAAAAAAAAGAAATGATTAAGGGGAAAATGCAAAACTAAAATGAATTTTATTGATATTATGAATACTTTGAATACATCACTAATACTTCTAGAAAAATTCATCAAAATTCCTCAAAAAAATCACTAAGAAGAGAAAGCTTAAACAGACCAAGTGCAATAGAATAGAAAGTGTTGTAAAAAAAGATAGTTGTAATGAGTATTCTTTAACTCCTAAATTATCATTTCAAAATATCAATGTCATTTATATAGATCCAGCATGGTTAAACAGTTTGGAACAGGGCAAAAAAGGTAAGCTTAGAAATCTTATGCCAAAAAGAATGAAAGAAAGAAATGAAAATGTCAGACTTACAGAAGTGTGACTGACCAACACTGTGAAAATAGTATAAAAATGTGATAAATATAAACAATATAATTAAAAAATGAGTCCACAATGATATAAGGGAAAATAAATGAAAAATAATTTCACCATTAAATAACTCTTTAATTGAAGAAGTTCTAGTTCTATCATAGTGGTGTAAATCCCTTATAGTCGTCTCCCTCTCTGACTGATATCAACTAAAAATGCTTGGCAAAATAAAAAAACTCAAACACTTGAGGTCAGTAATTAGACTAAACCAAAGAAGATATCTCTGGAAGGGTGACTGACTGGCTCAGTAGATAGAGCAAGCAACTCTTAATCTCAGGGTTGTGAGTTCAAGCCCCACATTGGGTGTGGAGCCTACTTACTGCTTTGATTACTTGCTAAAATATAATAGCAATACTGTACTTTCAATAATGGAAAGAAAAACCAGACAGAAGATCAATAAGGAAACAAAGGACTTAAACAACAGTCTAAACAACCTGGACCTAAGAGACATACATGTGTATTCTACATACAACAGAATACATGTTCTTCTCAAGTACACATGGAACATTCTCCAAGATAGACCACATAGACCCAAGTCAACTATCAATAAGATTTAAAAGACTGAAATGAGAGTGTCTTTTCCAATCACAAAGGAACAAAATTAAAAATCAGAAGAAGGAAAACTAGAAAATACACAAACATGTTGGAATTAAATAACATACATTTAAATAACCAATGGGACAACAAAGAAATTACAGGGAAATTAGAAAATATCTTGATAAATAAAAATGAAAACAGAACATACCAAACTTATGGATGCAGCAAAACCAGTGCTTTCAGTCTTTTACCACTGAGTATGAGGTTAGCTGTGGAATAACATAGATGGCCTTTATTATGGTGAGGCAGTTTCTTTCTATTCCTGGTTTCTTGTTTTATCATAAGAAGTATTACATTTTGTTAAATGCTTTTTCTACATTGAGATAATCGTGTGGCTTTTCTCCCCTTCATTCTGTTAATGTGTATTGCATTGCTTTTTATATATTGCAACATCTTTGCATTCCAGAAATAAATACAATCCTTTTCATGTGCTGCTGAATTGTTTGCTAGTATTTTTGTTGAGAACTTTTGCCTCAATATGCATCAGGAACACTGACCTGTGGTTTTCTTCTTGCACTGGATTTGCCGGGCTTTGGTATCAGGGTAATGCTGGCCTCAGAGTAAGTCTGGGAGCGTTCCTTCCTCTTCAGTGTTTTGGAAAAGTTTGAGGGGAATTGGTGTTAATTCTTTGTTTAGCAGGGTTTTTTGTTAGGTTTTTTTCTCTTTCCAAGTTTTTATTTAAATTCCACTTATTTAGGGTGCCTGGGTGGCTCAGTTGGTTAAGCAACTGCCTTCGGCTCAGGTCATGATCCTGGAGTCCCGGGATCGAGTCCCACATCGGGCTCCCTGCTCAGCGGGGAGTCTGCTTCTCCCTCTGACCCTCCCCCTCTCATGCTCTCTGTCTCCCATTCTCTCTTTCAGATAAATAAATATTTAAAAAATAAATAAATAAATAAATAAAATAAATAAATAAATTCCACTTATTTAACATACAGTGTAATATTAGTTTCAGGTGTAGATTTTAGTGATTCAACACTTATATACAACACCCAATGCTCATCACAAGTGCCCTTCTTAATACCCATCACCTATTTAACCCATCCCCCCCAACTACTCCCCTCCAGTAACCATCAGTTTGTTCTCCATAGTTAAGAGTCTATTTTTTGGTTTTCCTTTCCTTTCTCCTCTATGTTCGTTTGTTTCTTAAATTTCACATATGAGTAAAATCATATGGTATGTCTTTCTCTGACTTATTTCACTTAGCGTAATACTTTCTAGCTCCATCTATGTCGTTGCAAATGGCAAGATTTCGTTCTTTTTGATGGCTGAGTAATATTCCATTGTAGACACACACACACACCCCCCACATCTTCTTTTTTTTTTCATTTTTTATTGTTATGTTAATCCCCATACATTACATCATTAGTTTTAGATGTAGTGTTCCATGATTCATTGTTTGTGCCACCCCACATCTTCTTTATTCATTCATCAGTTGATGGACATTTGAGCTCTTTCCATAATTTGGCTATTGCTGATAATGCTGCTATAAACATCAGGTTGCATGTACACCTTCGAATTAGTATGTTTGTATCCTCTGGGTAAATACCTGTAGTGCAATTGCTGGATTGCAGGGTAGTGCTATTTTTAACTTTTTGAGGAACCTCCATACTGTTTTCCACAGTGGCTTCACCAGTTTGCATTCCCACCAACAGTGTACGAGGGTTCTCCTTTCTCCACATCCTCGTCAACACCTGCTGTTTCCTGTGTTAATTTTAGCCAACTGACAGGTGTAGTTCTGTATTTCCCTGATGATGAGTGATGTTGAGCATCTCTGCATGTGTCTGTTCATTTTTGATTACTGATTCAATCTCTGTACTAGTGTGTCTGTTTAGATTTTCTATTAAGTCAGGATCTCATTGGGTTTCCCAGTTTGTTGGCATACAATTGTTTACAGTCTCTTCTTTCATTTCTGATTTTAGCTGAGTCTTTTCTCCCTTTTCTTAGTCAATCTAGCTAACGTTTTCTCACTGTGGTTGATCTTTCTAAAGGCAACTCTTGGTTTCATTGATTTTTTTCCTATTGTTTTTCTATTCTCTACTGTGTTTATCTCTCCTCTATTCTTTATTATTTTCTTTCTTCTACTATCTCTGAGGTTAGTTCATTCTTTTTTTTACCTAGTTCCTTGAGGTAATGAAGGTAGGTTGTTGATTTGAGAATTTTCTTTCTAATATACGCATTTACAGCTATAAACATCCTTCTTAGTAGTGTTTTCAAAGCATCCCTTAAGTTTTGGTATGTAGTAAGTTTTGAAATTGGAAAATATGAATCCCACTTTTTTCAAGATTTTTTTTTACTATTCTGAATCCCTTGCATACCCATATGAATTTTATGATCAGAATGTGAATTTCTACAAATAAGCTGATGGGATTTGGGGTAGTACTGCCATCTTAACAATATTAAGTGTTCTGATTTTAAGAAAATGCTATGTGAAATGAAAAAACAACATAAATCAGAGTTAGAAAAACTGACAAATGAAGTGATAGAGTTCAGGAATAGAGATAAAGAAAAAATGATTTCAGAATACTAACCTATAAAGAAAAAAACTCCCAATAGATTAATATTAGGATAAATTTTTTTTAAATAAAAATTAAGAAATATATAAAAAGTATATGAGAGGAAGTGAATAACTAATCACTTAATGGTTATTTTATCTAGATTTCTGTATAAGTCTCATAATTAATAAAAAAGTTTAATTTTTGAAAATAAAGGATATAAAAAATTTAACCAAATCATAGCTCTACAAATAATCTTGGAAAACAAGTACAACTCTTAATGAATCACGACACCTTACATTTGATCCCCCATAACATACTGACTTTGTTTTGTTAGTCACTCTTCAATAACTCTGCTCTGATCTACCTGCTGCTCCTGAACACACAACACTCATGTTCACCTTCAGGCCTTTGCATTTGTTGTTTGCTCTTCTTGGAATGTTCTTCCTCTTGCGCTCAAATCGCCTGGGACCTTACCCTGCACATCCTACCTCCTCAGGAAAATGTTCCTGACCATCTTACCTCACCGAAATTTGTCCTGTCCTTAGTTTCCTTTATACTATATTTCATCATGTGAGGTTATTTACCTACTTATTTGTTTATATGTTTATGTTTTCCCTAATATACTATAAACTCCATTTTATTAGCCAGATATAGAAATGTATTTATTTTTAGACAGTGAAACCACATATACAAATCTAAGTGCACAAGAGGACCTGGAGAGCAGCTGAGTCCAAAATACAGATAAAATGGTGCATGAGGAAGAACGAAAGTGCCCATTACCGAACTGGGAGGGAAATATGAGAAGAGTAACAAAAGGGAGTAGTTTATGAGGTGAAGATGAAATTCACTGGGTAGCTCATGCACAGCATATATTTCCCCTCTAGATCACAAGTATTTTCTCTAATGTTAATGGAGTTTTCCAACCAACATTTCAAGTGTGTGTCTCCTCCTTGACCACTTAGCTTTTACCTACACAGATATATTCCCATAGCTTGACTTGCTCATACTTACCTGTACACCATCTTCTTGTGTCTTCCCTCACAACCATCCAGGGATCTTTTCCTTGCTCCAATAATGTAATCACATCTGGCTTAGAAATGGAATGTCCTGCTTACAAAGAAAAAAAAAATGCCACATGATGTAGAACAAAATGTTGCTTGGTTAAAATTATAATAACAAACTAAAGGTCAAAATGATATTGAATAAGATTTTTGAGAAGAGAGGGTAAAGGAACTAAAGAACAAGAAATCAAGTATAATAAGGTTTTTTTTGTTTTTTAAAATACACTCATAAATCCTCTTTTTCTTGAGAGTATGCATAATACCATAGTTTAAAATACAAAATGTGGAGTCTTCGTTCAATTCTTGTCTTTGACCTTCCAGCTATGTCTGACCTTGGGAAAGTCACTTAAACCCAGTGCTTCAGTATTCTCACTTGAAAAATGTGAACAGGGCTGTTAGGAGGATCAAACAAGTTGATATACATATATATATATAAAGTGCTCAGAGCATTGTCTATTACATACTAAGAACAGTAACACTTTTACTGATATTGTTGTTTTACAAGAGTATACAAGAAGAGCTAGCTATAAGATATTCATTCCATTTTAATGTAATGTTCATAGATTACAACTTCCAATCACAAAACAGAATTTCTTATGAAATAAAATGTGTATGTCTCAGTTTTCAATGAGTTCCATTTATCTAATCCACTGCTATTTAAACTATAGAGGCTCTTTTAGGGCAATAAGAGCAATTCAGGACCCTGTGTCAAGCTGATTAACCTTCAAGTAGATAATATAATTGAGTATCTATAGACATTCTGAGCATAAAGAAATAGGAAACGTGAATCCTTTAACAATGGTTATATAATAAGCACTAGAGAATTCTAAACAAGACCTTATTCATAAAGGAAGGGAGGCAACTTAAGACCAGAGGGGATATGAATATCACTGAAGGACAGGGAAGATAAAGATGTTGTAGAGGCCAAGGGCAGACCATCCCAAAATGTGCTACTTTGGCATTTTTTTTTTTTTAAAGATTTTATTTTATTTTTTGACAGAGAGACAGCGAGAGAGGGAACACAAGCAGGGGGAGTGGGAGAGGGAGAGCAGGCTTCCTGCTGAGCAGTGAGCCTGATGCAGGGCTCGATCCCAGGACCCTGAGATCATGACCTGAGCCAAAGGCAGACGCTTAATGACTGAGCCACCCAGGCGCTCCGGCATATTTTTTTTTTTTTTTAAGATTTATTTATTTGAGAGAGAGAGTGAGCACGTGCAAGTTGGGGAGGGGCAGAAGGAGAGGGAGAGAAACTCAAGCAGACTCCCCATTGAGCACGGAGCCTGACATGGGGCTTGATCTCATGACACTGAGATCATGACCTGAGCCAAATCCAAGAGTCAGGTGCTCAACTGACTGAGCCACCCCAGCACTCCGGCATATTGATTATTTTATTATTTTTTTTTAAAGATTTATTTATTTGACAGAGAGAGAGCGAGTGCATAAGCAGGGGGAGCAGGAGAGGGAGAAGCAGGCTCTCTGCTGAGCAGGGAGCCCAACGTGGGGCTCGATCCCAGGACTCTGAGATCATGACCTGAGCCGAAGACAGACACTTAACTGACTGAGCCACCCCCCTTTATTGATTATTTTAAATTAAAAGTTCAATGCAGGGGCAACTGGCTAGCTCAGTTGGTAGAGCATGAAACTCTCAATCTCATGGCCATGAGTTCAAGTCCCACACTGGGCATGGAACCTACTTAAAAAAATAAAAAGTTAAATGCAAGAAGAACACTATGATCCCCACTTTGTCTTCAGAAAGCAGGAAATAAATCTCCTAATGGAAGGTACCCTCCCTGTATCAGGAGATAAAGAGACATCCTTATAACAAATATAGAGAACTTAAAGCTGAGAAGGCTGTGTTAACTACCCTTGTAACTTTTTACTAATTTACTACTGCAGCCCAAATTCCGGTTAAGATTACTTACTAATTGAAATTCTGAACATAAGTTTTCTTTGTCCTGTCAATTCTCCACAGATTTGTTGTCTCCTTGTCTAAAAAGTATAAAAACTGCCTGATTTCTTCATTTGAGGACTCTGTGTACACATAAACTTTTTTTCCTCCTGTTACTCTGTCTCATGTCAGTTTAATTCTTAGACCAGCTAGAAGAATCCTGAAGGGTAAAGGAAAATCCTTCTTCCCCAACAATATTTAATGGAGGGGCAATTTCCAAACTGACAAAGCTCAAACCATTTCTTTGGGAAAAAATAACAAAAAAATATAACTAGTTCCCTAAAAGCAGCCCTAAAAATCACAGTGGAAAAAAAATACATATCTTAAAGAACAGACTCTAAATTATCCTAAATCATTAGACGCTGATAAACATACCCAATGAAACCAAGTTATCATAGTTCTCCATCATCACATCCCGGTACAAGTTCTTCTGAAGAGAGTCAAGATATTCCCACTCCTGCTGAGAGAAGTCTATGGCCACATCCCTGAATGTCATAGATCTCTGAAATGGCAAACCCATGTATTACTAGAGAAATTAGAGAAATATTTTGTTGAAGATGGAAGGAGAGGAGATAAAGACTGCATTGCATGAAGAAAGCAATATAGCAAGTATGTAGGCTAAAAATCTGTAACACAGGAGGGGACTGAAGCAGAATATATACATATTTTTGAGGAAGCCTGCCAGAATAGACAAAATATTCCTAAATATTTGAATCACTTGAGACTAGATAAAATAATAACCACTGACTATTAAATAATGAATTCAACCATGTTTGATTGTTATCTGTAACATAAACTCTCAGTAAACATGGGTTGCTGAAGAAAATTTTTGCTTTTTAGAGAAGAGAAAATTTAATCAAATATTTTTCAAAATGTAGTAGGAAGTCTCAATTTTAGAAAATAAGGTTTATATAAAATTAAGAATTCCCTCAAGCATTAAATACTTCATTATGTGGGATCTTACCATAAATATTTTTTCTTGTTTTGACAAACCCATGTACTTTCTGGCACATGACATAATTTATGGATATGTTGGATTTAATCATTTATACAGGTAGGATGTATCATATTTATAAGGTCTTCCCCAATTCTGTGATTCTGTGTTCACCTACTACTTATGATGACATATAATTTTCTTGTTGCCATCTACCATCTGTCATTGAACACCTAGCTTATGCTGAGTATGGTAGGTAGCTTCTACTTAGGTTACCAATGATCATCTTCTGGTATTTATGCCTTTGTGTACTCTCCTTCACATGTGTATGAGCTGAACTGAGTGACTTGCTTTTAATAAATAGAATATGACTAAAGTGATGAAATGTTACTTCTGACAGATTACAAAAGACTATGATTTCCACATTGCCTGCCCTCTTTTGATGTCTCACCTGCTTAACCAAGAGTGGCCTCCAGTCAACAGCCCATGAGCAACTGGATCCTGTCAAAGCCCAGGTGAGTGAGCTTGGAAGCAGATACACCTAATGTTGGCCTTAAGACGACTTCAGGCCTCACCAAGACCTTGATAGCCTTGTAAGAGATCCAGACAGGAGAGCAAGCTAAGCCATGCCCAGATTACCAAACCACTGAAACTGTGAGATAAATGTTTACTGCTTTGAGCTGCTAAGTGTTGGGGTAGTCTGTTACACAACGATAGATAACTAATACATTGAGTTAAAGAATACTGAAGAAGGATGATGAATTATACAGATATCACCTAAACTCAATATGTCTCATCCAACAACAGAACAGTCTTCATATTTATCTCAGAGATTTCCTCCCAAAGTCTATGACTCAGTTTGCAAATCACAATTATATACTAATCCACACAAATTATGAGACTTTACTCTACACTGAGACTTAAGTCATTCAATACCAAATTTCTATCCTATCTATCTGTAAATTTCAAGTCTGGAAAATTACAAAGTCTTCTCATGGATGGTCGAATACAACCATTGTATCCATCTGTCCACACTATAGAACAACCTCACGTAACATAAACCTTTAAAGGACATATCTCCTCCACTACTCCATCACTGCCCTTGATAAAAGAATGCACACTTAAGACAGGTTGAATAATTTCACAGTAATAACATAAACACTAGTTAGTTTACAACAGGTCACATAGAGAGGATGCTGGGTCATCTAGTATCACATTTCACTGGAACAAAAGATGGGAAGAAGGTTATTGGACAGGACTTCTGCTGGTAGTAAACTTCAAAAAAATTAATGAAAATACTCACATGATCTAAAAAAACCACACATATTTCAAGAAGGAGAGAAACACCAACTTACATGGGCCATGGTTTTAGACCTGCAAGAGCGGATCAGTCCTCACGATTCCTCTAACAGAAAAGCACAGATCCAGAAAGCCAGAGCTGGGAGAAGAGAAAGACCTTGAGACCGATTTTGCTTTAGTGTTCCCAACAGAACATAAATTAATGTTAGGATCTTCCACTCCAGGTTCCAAACCTACTATCCATCACACATAATTTGGGGGAGATTAGGATTCTAGATAAGGCCATTTCCTTCCCCAAATCCCAGGGGTCTCTGATGAACAAAGTCATAGAACAGAAGCATATCTGCATTAAAATCAGACCTACAAATGTCAGCAGAAGTTCTCTGGCCACTGCATCACTTTGGTGAGACAGATGCAGACCCAAGAATGGGCAGTGCAGTCTTATTTTGATCCTCTCCCTTCTCATCTGAGACTGAAAAGAGCCTACGTCATTTTAATGAGAAACTCTCGTGGCTTTGGAACTGAGTGAAGTTGGTTAAGACACTGGAGATGGAACATCAGTGTTCAGTATGTTAAGTCTAGCAAATCTTACTGAATATATGACAAACCATCATTGTACTACAATACAAAGTAGATATCAAATGTGAAGTTGGGAAAAATATTTAAGGATATGAGAAATATTCCAGATATACTGTCAAGAATAATTAGATTGACCAATATAATAAAAAAAAACACCCTAAGAATATATCAATCAGTGTAGAGAAAAACTGGCAGAGAAACGGACAATTGAAATCAATAGATAAAAAAGCCTGGAAGGTTATGGGACCATCCAACAAGTGTTTTTAATTTTGATCTTGTTTTTTCTTTTGTTATGTATGTATGTATGTATGTATGTATGTATGAATTTATTAAGATTTATTTATTTGAGAGAGAAAGAAAGAGCAAGCATACAGTGGGAAGGGGGAGAGGGAGAAAATCAAGCAGACTCCCTGCTGAGCACAGAGCCGACTCGGGGCTTCATCTCAGGACCCTAAGATTATGACCTGAGCTGAAATCAAGAGTCAGATGCTTGACTGACTGAGCCACCAAGGCACCCCTTTCTTGATTTTTTTTTTAAAAGTGTACTTCATAATTACTATAACAATGACCATAGATTAACTTGAAATATATGTGTGTTTTTTCTTTATTTATTAACAGGAAGATATCCAAAAAGGAGAATTCAAGAAAGTCCTTTGTTATCTAAAGTTAGTCTATTTTACTGAACAGCTTATCTTCTGTCTGTTTCCTTTGGATCCCACTATCTGAACTCATGCTATCATTTCTTCTCAGGTATGATGGAGTTCTGTCTAGAAGAAATAGGAAGCAGTCTCTGTATAATGTCTTGTATGAACTGATGATGCTCTCATACAGCTTTATTTGAAGTCTTCTTGACAGAAGGGTTTATTTGGTTTCTAAACCTGTCAGCTAAGCCATCATGTCCCCCAGACAGCAACTGAATTGATATCCTATTAGTTTTACTTTACATCTAACAAAATTAGAAGGAAAACTGTGAGTATAAAAGTCACAGCACAAAATACAATTATTTCCATAGATATTCCATAAAATTGGTATATTTTGTTTATATCCTGACTGTTGCTGTAGATATACTGGTGTGTCTTTCCTGTATTCACAAAATAGGTCACCTAAATCTCTCCAGTGGTCTTCACCACACACTGCCTTACAATTATTTCTATTCAGATTTTACCTCATTTTAGATAATAAGCGTTTTCCAGAAAGCCAACTATGGCTATCCAGGATTGTAATACTCCAAAGCCAAAAATTCCTAGGTTTAGCATATTGTAGGCACTTAAAAAGTCTTGATATTTTTTAACCACAAAATTCCACTTCTGGGAAATTTTTAAAGGAAATAACTAGAAATATGTAGGGCATGTGCACAAGGATGTTCATCGGAAAATAATTTTTTTTTTTAAAGATTTTATTTATTTATTTGAGAGAGAGCAAGCACATGAGAGGGGGGAGGGTCAGAGGGAGAAGCAGACTCCCTGCCGAGCAGGGAGCCCGATGCGGGACTTGATCCTGGGACTCCAGGATCATGATCTGAGCTGAAGGCAGTCGCTTAACCAACTGAGCCACCCAGGCGCCCCCAGAAAATAATTTTTGATAACCAAAAATTAAAAACATAACTTTCTCACAGAAGCCAACAGGTTAAACATATTACGGTCTGCAATATGGTATTGTGGCTTCATTAATAATCCATATGAAATGATGGAAAACAATATTAACTCAGTGAAGAAGACAGGTTTTAAATGGTATGCATAATGTAGGAGGTGATATTCTGTTGACATTAAGAACACAGGCTCTATTGTCAGACTTATAGGAATTGAAAATGAGCTTTAAGCTGTGAGGGTTAATATTACCTCAGTGCCTCTGTTTATTACAAACTCAGCAAAGAAAGGTTAAGAGTATTACCTACCACATATGACGGTTTTGAAGAATAAACAAGACAATCTATATAAACACTAAAAAGTATAAGATGGCTGATATAAATTATTTATCACTACTGAAAGTGAAAGTCATTACACGACCCTTAATCCATTATTATACATGGAAATTAATTCTGCTGCATTATGTTTTTCTCATAGAAAATTTGTGCTACTTGGGCTTTCTCTTTACTTTTAAAAATTTCAGTTCCTATCTTTGAAAAAATATAATTCTTCTTGATAAAATCATTAGTAATGAGAGAGAGAGAGACAGAGAGATTACCAGACAGGAAAAGACAGTATGTCCCTTTCCTCACTCCCCAGCAGCTATATAAACACACACAAGCGTATTTATGATGCTGAATGGAGTTCTTCTTGCTCTCTATGGCTGCTGAGGACTGATAAAGGGTATATATTAAATATATATATATTATCTATATCTACACCTATAATCAGGATGTGATAAAATGCAATCTTAACAAATGAGTAAATCTTATTCTGCATAATAGGGGGATTTATATTACACTCTTTATTTTCTGTTATAAAAACTATCTTTGGAAATATTATTTGTACGTTCCAGACACCTAGAATTAGAATTTAGTGCTATTTTCTCAGAAAGTAACCTTAAATCTGTAAATTATTAATTATAATCAGCACAGGAGTTTTGACTTGCTCTGATTCTGACCTGGACCAGTTCACAGGCAACACAGTAGTCTTCTGTATCAATGCCAAGCTTACTGCAGACACCCGATGGGCACAGTGCACTACAGCACAGAACTCCTGGGCTCAAGTGATCCTCCTGCCTCAGCCTCCCAAGTAGCAGGAACTACAGGCACATGCCACTGCCTAAATTATTAATTATGAAAGGATGTATTATTTAGTAATTTGGTGCCACAATAAGATTTTGAGCAACATTCCTAATATCTAAAAGGTGAAAATTGAATGTTCTTCAAAGAAGGAGATCCCTGGCATTTCCTCCTCCCTAACAAACAGAGGTACAAGAAAACCCATGAATGGGTTAGATTTCTTTTTCAAACTAAGAGTAGAACTCTGTGTATTTTATTTCACCAATTATGTTCTGCCAAAACAAAGCCACACAGAAATGTTCACATATAAATTGGAAACACATACACCAAATATTAAAAGTGATTATTTTTAGGCAGTGAGATATTGTTCTTAAATTTCTTAGGACATTAATTTCTTTTGCAATAAGTCTGCATTAATTCTATTATAATAAATACAACAAAAAGATATTCAAAAGTATTTAAATTGTTTTAAGTCACTGTTAATGGCAGAGGCTATATTTTCATCATTTAAAAAAATCTGTACTGGGATGCCTGGATGGGTCAGTAGGCTAAGCGTCTGCCTTTGGCTCAGGTCATGATCCCAGGGTCCTGGGATTGAGTCCTGCACCGGGCTCCTTGCTCAGTGGGAAGCCTGCTTCTCCCTCTGCCTGCCCCTCCCCCTGCTTGTGCTCTCTCTGACAAATAAATAAAATCTTAAAAAAAATAAAAATTTAAAAAATCTGTACATACTAGGCCTACCATGAGAAATCAGTGATTGAAACAACTACCACTTACCTGTTCTTTAATAGCCTTTAGTTGTACTACACAGAAATAATCAGATACATTTTACTATAAAGATTTTTCCATTAACAGAAGGGAAATGGCCTTTGCAGGTTAATGAGAATATGTATGTAAAATAGGCAGAAAAGTTTTTTGAGTACACAGAAACTGTCCAATAAATATGACTACATACCTTCCATTCTTCTCTGAATAACCAATTAAAATATCATTTTGGATACAATCCTCCCAAAAGGGTTTTACAAAATTCTATTTTTAAAAATGAACTTCATATATAATTTAAATTTTTCTTTTTTCTAGATTTTATTTATTTATTTGAGAGAGAGAGAAAGCACGCACGCATAACAGCAGGGGGTGGGGCAGAGGGAGAGGAAGAAGCAGACCCTCTGCTGAGCAGGGAGCCTGACATGAGGCTCAATCCCAGGACCCTGAGATCATGACCTGGGCTGCCACTTAACCAACTGAGCCACCCAGGCACCCCTAAAATTTTCTTGAATACTATCTCCACAAATATTTATGGTTTCATTAGATAACAGTCTCTTTCCTTATAATGACTAATTTTTATAAACAGAAATTGTATCATCTGCATAATAATCTCTCATTGATGTCATGGGCTTTGTCAACCATTCCCATTATCCTGATCACTAATTTTGTGCAAAATTGTACCAACGCATAACAATTTTTGATGCTAGATAAAACCAGGTGTAAATTTTTTGAATTACATACACCCTTGGAAAATGAAAGTTTCCAAATATACGCAGCAATTATCTACACCCATAAATACAAAGGACCCTTGTTAAGAATTCTGGTCTTGGACACTTGAATTCTGGCTCAGTCCCTTAAATTGTAAACACATGTCACAACCTCATATTTTCATTTCTTCTTAACTACAGAAACCTGAAGGGGAATAATCAGAGTCACTACAGTGCTGAGCATTTATGTTCTACCCTCCATGGCTACATCCGCTGTGACCTCATACATATTAACCATAATGAAGAAAGATTGTTCACATGTGGTTCCTTCCTTTAGGGCTAAGAGAATGCTGACATTCTCAAGTATGTAAATGAATCCCAGAAAACTCCCAGGAAGGACAGTCCCGGGAAGGAATACCATTCTTGGAGTCTCCCTATCCACACGTTCCTAGAAGCCTGTCTCAGGGGTAATTCATGATCTAAATCTCCCGTCCTAACAGCTGGTCTATACCTTCTTACCAAAATCCTCCATGGAGGGCTCAGTATATGGTTTCCCGCCAGGTGGTAGTCATACGTGGCTGGCAAGAAGGTGGAGAAAGCGGCAGCGAACCCAGAGCCACCGGTCCCAGAGCCACTCACCACAACCGAAGCTCAGACGAAGGACACGCACCTTACGTCTCCGTCATACGAGGGCAACCACGCACCTCGCCTAGTCTTACCTCTGCACCCCAGCTCCGCCTCCCACAAACACACACGCTTCCCGTCTTTCTCACAGGGACACAAGCACCCTCCTCTGCGGCTCGAGCACCCACAGGCCTGAGGGGACCGGCACCCGCGCCCCCGGCTCCCACTCTCACCGCCACTCGCCGTCCACGCGGGCTCCACGCTACGTCCGCAGAGCCTTTTCCGCGGCGACCCACAAGGACGTCTTCCTCACACTGGGGCCACTCACGCGCGGCGCCCAACAGGAGACACACAAAAAGAGCCCGAGGTCCCAGTCACCACGCGCACCGTGGGACCCGGAGCGCAGGGTCGTAAAAGTCCCGAAGTAAAGCGGCCAGCCCCGCTCCCGAGCCCCGGAGACTTCTGGGAGTGGCCGCGCGGCCTGAGCGTGCGCAAGCGCAAATCACCGACCTGCTGGAGGCCGGGACCTGAGGCGAAGGGCGCGTGCAGCGGCTGTCCTTGCCGAGTGAAGGCGAGTCCGGCTGGTCCCGGACCAGGGAGTTCTGAGAAGGGCTCTGCGGAGCTCTTCTCTTCGGAGGCCTCAGGCGTGTGTGTGAGGGTCCGCCCTGTAGAATCAGCGATGTGGCCCCGAAGACCATGGTGTGCTTGCTTGGGTGGAGCCCCTGAACGTGGGATGCTGAGTCTGTTGTGTCCCCTGAAATAAAGACAACCTGTTCAGTAATGTATGCAAATCTTAACTTTTATACTATAGGAAAAGGTCTAGCGTGTCCAACGAAGTGTTAAGTAAATGACTAACATAGTATACAGGTGACTTTACATTCTTCATTCCATTGCGTTCTTCAATGGGTGCATGGGTGGTTCAGTGGTAGAATTCTCGCCTGCCATTGCGGTCTTCATCCTTAGAAACATTAAAGATGGACTGAATAATTAGAAGTGGCCAAAAAACGATCTGAAGAAATATCTTGTAAATATTTTTATTATTTTGGTTTAGGCTACAGATTTTCTAAACATAAGCAAGGGGAGAAATCAGAGAAAGAGAGAGAGAGAGAGAACCTTCACATAATCGTTATTTGTAAATCTTAATGGTTATGTATAAATATCAAAAATATTTGAATAGTATAAGTAAATAAAGCAAAAATAAAAACAACATCTATGAATTTGGGGGAAATATTTATAACAGATTAAATGGACAAACAGGTATTAATTTAATGTCTCTCTCACTTAAAATATTGGTCAATACCCTAAGAGAAAAAGGAACAAAGACTAAAAAAATTAATCATTCACAAATACCAATAAAGTAGTCAAAAAAGATAGTGAAGCCACAACCTAAGAACTTCTTGATCATGTAGGGGAGGAAAAATAATTTTCCTTCTACCTTTCTGAGCAGCTGGCTGAGACCCCCGTAATAAAAGACAAGATTAACAGCAGAAAAACAGCTTATCATGGTGGGCAGCAGGTATCACCTGCGAGAAATCTAAAACAAAAATAACTCAAATTGGTGGCTTAGAATTCCAGATTATATAGCATCTTCAACAAAGAACAATAAGTTTATAGAGAAATGACAGGACAAAGAAAGCAGTTTTAGGCTTCCAAGAGCAGCAAACTGTGGGAAGGTAAATATACAAGAGGAAACAAATGGAGTAGGGTTTGTTTGCAGATTCCTCTGATGCCCTCTCTGGGGTGAGAAAAGTCTCCTGCAAAATAATTTTTTTGCCCTTAGGCAGAAAAGGGGTTCTTTCTGGGTTTGTAGCTTCTTAATTGCCTTCAGCTCAAAGTAACTTTTATGTCAAAGAGGCCTATTTGGAGGTGACATATTCTGGTTTCCTTCAATCACTTCTCTCCTCCATTAAATCAGTTCTTAGATTTATCGCCCGTGAATCTCCTGAGTAATCCTATACATCTACCATTTCTAAAACCGTTCTCAGCAGCCTCTTTCTCTTCATTTTCTTTATATTTTTTCATAGGCTACCACATTCTCTTCATTAGCATCATTGGACTCCTCTTTATATATCAGAAAAATATCATTACCTACTGAGCAGGGAGCCCAATGCATCCCCTTTAATCACAATTTTTTTAAAAATGTTGTAATTGACCGTAAAAATTCCGGAATGTGTAACTCTTTCTTAAGGATGGGCTACACAGATTGACTTGCTTCTAAAATGGGGGGACAAAGGGGAAAAAAGAAAGATTTCAATAAAAGAAGGGCAAACTAAAAATAAAGCAGAGGTGCCGCACTGGCTGGGTAGGTAGAGTGTGTGACTCGATCTGAGGGTGGTGAGTTGGAGCCACATGTTGGGTATAGAGATTAGTTTAAAAAAAAAAAAGGCAGAAAGAAGGAAATAAAGATGAAGGCAGAAAATAATTCAACAGAAAATAGAAAACAGAAAATAAAAAATAAAATATTTATAAAATGTGCAAACTATTCCTACTGTATTACCTGTATATATCTTACTATTTACTGTGTGAACTGCTAATATAATGTCTAATTTGTTCAATTAAAAATAAAAGGGGGGCACCTGGGTGGCTCAATCGGTTAAGCGTCTGCCTTCAGCTCACGTCATGATCTCAGGGTCCTGGGATGGAGCCCCGAGTCAGGCTCCCTGCTCAATGGGGAGTCTGTTTCTCCTTCTCCCTCTGCCTCTCCCCTCCACTCATGTTTTCTTTCTCTCAAATGAATAAATAAAAATCTTAAAAAAAAAAACCTGAAAAAAATTAAAGGAAAAAGTATCAAGGAACTACATAATAGCAACTTTTAAGGGAGGATTGAAGTGCAAACATTTTTTTATTTTTTAATTCATTGGTGTTTGAGACCTGCTTAATGTAGACACTCAAGGCCTGCGCAGAGTGGGGAGTGCCCAGGAATTAGACAGGCAGGCAAGGTGGGTGGGTTGCAGGCTCATACCTGGCCCCAGGAGGGGATGCCATGTGGTGGGGGCTGGCCCAGGCATGCCAAGGGGAGTACCAGAAGGGTGGCCCAGGCAGGCAGACCTACCAGAGGACCTGTAGGTCTGACCCTGAAAAGGTATCTAAGTCAGGTACTGAGTGCCCAGGGCCAAAGCCTAGCCCAGAGAGGAAGGGTTGGGGCCTGGCTGGGGGCTAGCAGAGCCTAGGGGCCTCCCCGAGCTGGGCTGGAACTCAAGGCATGTCTGCCAGTTGGACTCAGGCAGCTCCTGGAGACAGACATGGAGGTAGAGGTTCTCTTCCAGGTGGTCCAGACACGAGCTGATCTGGTCCAACACCAAGCTGATGGCAGCATCTACTGCTTACCTGAAGCCATCATCCTTGCCTTTTCCTCTCCCCTGCACAGGCTTGCCCAGATCCGGGTTGGGGTGACATCTGGCTGGGGAGCCTAAAGGGCCTTACAACCATTGATAGGGTGCCTTTTACACCGACAGCCACCACCTGGCAGTAGGTGGAGGTGCCAGGTTGAAATTGAAGCTTTTTTTTTTTTTTTTTTAGAGAGAGAACACACACGCGGGTACAGGATGAGAGGGGCAGGGGGTAAGGGAGAGAGAATCTTAAGTAGGCTCCACACCCAGTGAGGAGCCCCACTTGGGGCTCATCTCAGGACACTGAGATCATGACCTGAGCCAAAATCAAGAGTCCAGCTTAACCACCTGGGCCACCCAGGTGCCCCTGAAATTGAAGAATTCTAACAAATGTCAGGTGTGTGGAAAACTGTAAGTATTAATTAAATTTGGACTTTCTTAAGTTAAAATGCTTGTTATATTTCTACATTAACAGCCTGCAGAATCAAACGAGTAAAAATTTTCCGAAGTGATAAAAGAAAAAAAAATGGATCAAGAAAGAATAGGTAAATGTGAAAGAAAACAAGAAATTAAGAGAAAAACAGAAAGAACATTAGGCAACTAAAAATGATTCATGTTTGTCAATAATCATTGGTAAATTAAATGGATTAATTCCATTAAACATCAATTTAAAAATTAAGGAGGTCTCAATTTCATTATTGAGCCTGCACTGCACAAAATAAAACTTTGGGTTTTTTTCCTCCTGTTAAAAAAAATTAAGGGTTGGGGAATGGGTTAGCCTGGTGATGGGTATTAAAGAGGGCACGTATTGAATGGAGCACTGGGTGTTATACGCAAACAGTGAATCATGGAACACTGCATCAAAAAAAATTAATTAAAAACAAATTAAAATGGGGGCACCTCGCTGGCTCAGTAGGTGGAGCGTGCTACTCTTGATCTTGGGGTTGTGAGTTCAAGCCCCACTTTGGGTGTGGAGATTACTTAAAAAATATAATCTTTAAAAAATAAATAAAAATAAAAATCTGGGTGTAGGTGTTAAAAGGGTCACATCTAAAGCTTAAGGAGAAAGAGAAGTGGCAATGAAAAAGATGATAAAAATTATATACCAGTTAAATACTTATAAAAGAAAGTTAACATAATTTTGGAGCAGACAAGATTAATATGAAAGGACGACTGGTGGATGTGGGCTGGACTTGACCTACTTACTGCTAATCAGGAGGATGAGGCAGAAGTGATTGCCAAGGCTAGATTATAGGATCACTTCTGAGAAAAGCCAATTATCCTGTCACAAGGACACTCAAGCAGCACATGGAGAGGTCCCCCTGGAGAGGAAATAACTTGCCAGGATGAACTTATCAGCCACAAAATGAAGCCATCTTCGAAAGCAGATCCTCCAACCCCCATCAATCTCTTTGAGATCTTCAATCCATGAGATACCTGGCGCCAGAACTCCTTCACATATCTGCTCCCAAATTCCTGATCCACAGAAACTGTGAGAAGCAGACATACTTACTCAGATTTTCAGGTGGCCTGGAATGCAGCAAGAGAGAGGCTTCAGTTTTGAAGGGTGCAGTTTCAAAGAATTTGTGGATATATTTCTTAAAACACAACCACTGGTCCTCTGAGTATAAATTGGGGTTTTTTTGTCAGTTGTTTTGTTTTGTTTTTAAAGATTTTATTTATTTATTTGACAGGGAGAGAGGGAACACAAGCAGGGGGAGTGGGAGAGGGAGAAGCAGGCTTCCTGAGGAGCAGGGAGCCCGATGCGGGGCTCGAGCCCAAGGCCCTGGGATCATGACCTGAGCTGAAGGCAGACCAGGATTTCCTCATGTAAATCAGGTGCACTGTGGATGAGGATGGCTTTCTCCTGACACTCTTTCTCTGTGCCAGAAGCCAATGTGAGTGAGCCACCTGGACTCGATCCTTCAGATGACTGAAATCTCATGAAAAACCCAATCCAGGGCGCCTGGGTGGCTCAGTTGGTTGAGCGACTGCCTTCGGCTCAGGTCATGATCCTGGAGTCCCTGGATCGAGTCCCGCATCGGGCTCCCTGCTCGGCGGGGAGTCTGCTTCTCCCTCTGACCCTCCCCCCTCTCATGTGCTTTCTCTCTCATTCTCTCTCAAATAAAGAAATAAAAAAAAAAATCTAAAAAAATAAAAAATAAAAAATAAAAGAAAAATAAGGCAGGAGGCATGATCAAATAACCAAAATGGAATAACAAACTGTTAAAGGCAGACACTACTTTCAAAAGCAGTGGGCATCTTTAGGAAATGATATTTATGAAGGGGGTACATTTCCTCACAAGGAAATGCCTAAACAGATAATGAGGAAACAGCTACAAAATACACCTTGCTTAAAAGGTTACAAACCATTTTAGAAATTAACTTTATAGCCCTTCAATCAAAAGGCATGTGGCTAAGATTTTTCTTTTTTTTCCTTTTTTCCCCCCACAAGTTTTTATTTACATTCCAGTTAGTTAACATATAGTGTAATATTA